>NC_142623.1:25383544-25686574 GCF_059453375.1 Lepisosteus platostomus
GTGGTCCATGTTGGTCCTAATGCCCCAGTATAGTGATGGGGACACTATACTATAAACAGGCGCCGTCCTTCAGATGAGATATAAACTGAGGTCATGACTGTGGTCATTAAAAATCCCAGGGTGTTTCTTGAAAAGAGTAGGGGTGTAACCCCGGTGTCCTGCCCAAAATTTCCATTGGCATTTACCAATCATGGCTTCCTAATAACCTCCATCTATTAATTGGCTTTATTATTCTGCTCTCCTTCCCACTGATCACTGATGTGTGGTGGGCATTCTGGTGCACTATGGCTGCTGTCGCATCACCCCGGTGGGGATGCACATTGATGGTGGTGGAGGGGAATCCCCATTACCTGTAAAGCGCTTTGAGTGGAGTCTCCAGAAAAGTGCTATATAAGTGTAAGCAACTATTATTATTATTGAGAACAAATTATATGTTAAACTGGAAAAGTGTATTTTCATGTTTCCATGACTCATTTCCTAGGATATGTTCTTTCTCCTCAGGGGATCGAAATGGATCTGAGCAAGATAGTCGAGATCAAAGAATGGCCATCACTGAAGAATCTTAAACAAGTCCAGCATTTTCTGCGGCTTGCCAATTTTTATAAACGGTTCATCAGGGATTTCAGCTCGGATGTCACTCCCATAACTGCACTTACCCACAAGGGCCGGAAACAAGGCAAATGGACTCCCCAGGCGGAAACAGCCTTTATTAGTCTGAAACACCTTTTACAACAGCCCCACTACTACAGCACCCCGATCCTTCTTTACCCCTCGTTGTGGAGGTAGATGCGTCAGCCTATGAAGTGAGGGCAGTACTTTCTCAATGTCAGATAGAAGGTTATACTCCATCGACGAGCTTTATTTTCTAGAAAGCTTTCACCAGCTGAAATTAATTATGATGTAGGGAATCAGGAACTTCTTGCTGTCAAACTAGCTCTCAAAGAGTGGAGACACTGGCTAGAGGGGGCTCAGCACCATTTTGTTATATACTGTACAGTATACTGACCATAAAAACCTGGAATATCTACAGTCTGTGAAACAACTAAATTCTCGCCAAAGCCAGATGGTCCTTATTTTTTTCCTGTTTTTATTTTTTCATTACATATTACATCTATCTATTACATTTATTACATCTGGTTCCAAGAATGTCAAGGCTGAATGCTCATCCTCATCTATATGACCCATCTGAAATAGAAAAGGATAAAGACCCTATTATCCCGTCTAATAGGTTTATACAGTAGCAGTTATTGGATGGAACATCAAAGAAGAGGTCAGGCATGCTTTGTTTGTCCACCTGATTCCTCCACAATGTCCTCCTGACAAACTCTTTATTGTCAATCTGGTCAGATCTGCAGTCCTCCATTGGGGTCATGATTCCTGCTTTGCTGGACACCCCGGAATCCAAAGAACCCTCAAAATAATTTCCAGAGACTTCTGGTGGCCTACCTTAAAAGAGGATACTACAAAATATGCCCCATATGTGCCCAAGTCAAATCTCCCAGCCAGAAGACTACTGGTCTCTTACACCCTTTACCCATTCCTGAACATCCGTGGTCCCATATCTTGGTGGATTTTATTAAAGATCTCCCAGAGAGTCAGGGATCTGCTACCATATTAGTCATCATGAATTGATTCTCTAAATCTGATTCTTTCATCCTTCTCACCTCACTTCCTTTGGCTTAAAAACTGGCAGATCTCTTTATCCAACATGTTTTTAGACTTCATGGCTTCCCTAAGGACTGTCTCAGACCAGGGTCCACAATTTATCTTTAGGTTTTGGAAAGTGTTTTATAAATCCCTTGGAGCCTCTGTTTCTTTGACTTCGGCATATCACCCAGAAGCTGATGGCCAGGTGGAGCGAATTAATCAAGATTTACAAACCTTCCTTCAAGCTTACATCTCTTCCACACACGATGAGTGGGCCTTTTACTTCCATGGGCTGAGTATGCCTATAACTCCTTAACATCTTCAGCTACCAACCATCCTTAATTTCAGACTCACCTCCGACAAGCTCATACAGCCAATAGACTTCGTCAAGCATGCCCCACGTATGGCGAGGACAAATGGTGTGGCTCTCTACCCAATATATCCCACTGAGGCAGTCTTCTCATAAACTAGGTCCCAGTTACATTGGTCCTTTCCTTATCTTGGCCCAAATAACACCTGTTACTTACCGTCTAGCTTTACACCCTACTCTTAGACTTCATCCTACTTTTCATGTTTCCTTGCTTAAGCCATTTCATCATTCTCCCCTTTCATCAACCTTGACCTCCCCCACCTTGAATCATAGATGGAATTCCTGCTTACACTGTTAATAAGATTCTGGACACTCTCTGGCATCGCAGCTCTCTGCAATACCTGGTTGACTGGAAGGGTTACTGCCCAGAAGAATGGGTACCCTAAAGGACATCCCAGACCCAACCCTCATTCGGGACTTTCATCGGGATTTTCCTCAAAATCCCTCTAGGGCGTCAGGAACCATTTCTCGGGGGAGTAATCTTACAGCCTCAGCTTCACGCAATCCCTCCGCAGTTACCTTAAGAAGCCATAGACCTCGCCAAAAAAGATAACCAATCACCTTACATGTTCAGCACCAAACCTTCAGCTTTACCATATTTTAGGAACTTCTGGCACTACACTCACTACTCAGTATTGTGTATTCCTATTCAGAGCTACCTCCTGCAATTCTGGTTTGTGTTCTATACTTTGGTTTTTCAGGCTTTTGACTTAGCATCTTTAAATTACGATTTGTGGATTTCAGCCCCTGGTTTTGGTGTCTGTATAACTCACCTGTTTTTGTTACATTAACTCCTTGGCTTGACTTTTGACTATAGTTTGTGAATTCCAGCTTTCAACCACCACTTTGGTAAATTCTCCAAACTTTTCCCCAGGAATTTCTCTTTTTGGAACTCTGCCCAGGATCTTCTTAACTATAAACAACACGCTCCCACAACAGAGCATAACACGCTATTAAGAGTATGGTTATGTGTGGTACTCAGCAGCTTGTTGTCTGACCGGAAGACATTACAAGAGATGATCAGGTCACCCCAGTCCATCACTGGAGTACTTCTCCTTCTTTTGTGGAAATGTTTACAATTTGCTGTATCAGGAAGGTTGGAAGTATTGCTAAGGACAACAATCATCCTTGTTTCTCACTTTACTCCCCCCTTCCTTCTGGTAAGCGTTATAGGAGCATAACAAGCTGTCAGATTACTGAACTCTACCCCTACCACAGACTCACACTGATGTTTTTTTCTCACACTGCTTGTCTGACTTTTTTTGTCAGTTGTATGTTATTTAACTTGTTGTTGCTGCTGTTTTGTGTTCATGTTTTTTTGGTGATTTCCTTTAACGTCTTTGTATTGGAGCATACATGCAAATAAGCATTTTATTGCACTTGTGCATATGACAAATAAACTGAACTGAACTGAAAAAGTTAGAAAGTTCAGTGAGAAATTTGTATGAGTCACTAATATCTCAGTCACTCCACAAAAGGTGGTTACATGGAAGAAAAAAATAACATCTCAAATTCCACACAATTTGCATCAATGCACTTACATTATACTGAATATAAATTTAGAAAATCTTAATTCAAAGCTTATCTGACACAAAACTAACTAGTTAATATTGCTCCCAAATGTTGTGCAAATCTGGTTGAGACTTGCCCCAAAAATGTATTTGCAAAAGTGCTTCCTCCAAATATCAAGTTCACAAGTCAGAATATTTATGCAATTAACTTGTTTCAGTTTTTTTCTGACATTTACTGTAACAGATCAGAACACTTAGAAATCTTCAGTTTGAGCATTTATGTTTTGAAATAAAATATTAATTTAATAGATCTCTTTTTATGCATTTAAAACAAGCTGACAGTAACTCACAAGTTTACATACTGTAGGTGACTCTCCCACAAAGAAATGTTTAAATGAAACATGCTGTTTCTGATTACCAGTCCCCTCTGAGAACATTTGAAAATTTAAAAACATACTTCTGGACATGCTACAGTTTCTCACTGTGAATATAAATACTTAAGTGGCCGCCCCTATATCCTACTTAATGTAAACAATGAAAACACAGAACAGAGTTGGTGCAGTAACTTTGGGAAATGTTGTGCTTGTTGTGCTTATTTTAATTCAAGTGTTATCTGTATAAAGGTCACTTGCGCATTTGCATTTATGGTGTGCTGCATCTGTAAAGCTGCATTTATGGTTCTGGCTTGTTTATTTGATGCCAGTGGAAACAGGAAGTTTAAATATACTTATCTTCTCTATAAAGATAGGTCGATAATAACACTGAGCATTAAAAGAAACATATTACTTTCAGTCTAAATTGTAAAACCTTGGGGTGATATTCGATTCCGTCTTAACATTCGACCCACATGTGCAGCATATTATCAAAACATCTTTTTTTCACCTCTAACATATCGCTAGACTATGCCCTATGTTATAACTAACTGTGTCTGAAAAGCTGATCAACACATTTATGTTCTCTCGATTTGACTACTATAATGCTCTACTCACTGGGGTATCTGGAAGTACAGTATGTCCAAAATTATGCAGCCAGAATCTTGACCAAGTCTAGTGCAAGTGTTCACATTACTCCTATCCTGGAGTCTTTGCATTGGCATTCCTGTCAAATTCAGTGTGGACTTCAGTACCTGTCTGAACTATTATCGCCCTACTCCCTACCTCACAACCTTCGCTCTTCTAATTCTGGTCTCCTAACTGTCCCCCAAGCCCGTCTACATTGTATGGGTGACAAGGCCTTCTCCTGTTATGCCCCCAAGCTCTGGAACTCTCTGCCCAAAGATATCAGAGAGTCACCTTCTCTAAACTCCTTCAAATCCAGACCTAAAACCTTCTTCTTTAGAAGAGCCTTTACTTAACTGGTTCAATTCTTTACTCCTCTGCTTCAACTTTTCTTAGTACCACCATCCACGGTATCTTCTGTATATTGTAATTGTTTTTTTCTTGTGTATTCTTTTAATTTATTGTTGTTGTCATTCTGTAAAGCGCTTTGAGAAGCTACCTTTAATGGCACTATATTAAATAAAATATATTATTATTACTTTATATATGTGTATACAGTATTTTATAGAAACATAAGGTATATACAGTAGATTTAGGATATTGATTGACATTTTTAGCGTTTTTGTAAATGAATCATTCAAGACCGAGTGTGATACAACTGATTGACTTTGATGCTTATGCAATAAATTTTCTCATTAGTCATAAAGCTGATTGAACCGAGGTGGTGACTGATCAGGCCCATTTGCCCAGCTTATCAAGGAAACAAATTCTTTGTGCCATAAGACGTTGTTAAACAAAAGCTCTGAAGGAGGTTGAATTCTAAACGTGTATTTCTGATATTCTACTTATAAACACTTACAGGCTGCCCACATCTCTATGCTATATTTTCTAGCTTCTCTCCGTCCACCCCTTGCAGCATCTGTTCTGGTTCATTCTTCATAAATTAGGTGCGTTTTGAGAGCTCTTATGTTTAGTTCTTCTCAGCCAGGAGAGTTGTTGCCCACGTAATGTATACTGTCTCTTTAAGTCTCTTTGGCTTGTTTTGTCATAATTAGAATGTGACCAACCTACTGAAGAATATATTGTAGGCATGTGGTGTTAGGCATTTGGGGTGCCAACATATATCAATGATAAGTTATTGAGGCATTTGGAAATAGTTGCTCAGTATAATATTATATTTAAATATTTTTTAAAGGTTTTTAATACTCATTTTTAGTGAACAATCAAAAAGCAATTTCTGAATACTGTGATGTAATGCAGGGTGTGATAGTTAGGGGTGCAAAGCCTCTAGCTGTAGGACTGTGTAGCATAGCAGTCAATTTATATCAGAAGGCAGGAGGTTGCAGTTTCTGTGAGAAAGACAGCACGCTAGTGGAGAAAATGTATTGGGTTGTGTATTTACAATAAGTGCAATAGTGAAAATACCCCAGAGTGTTTATGATTATCACAGAAGGGACAACTTAAGAGCAACAATTCTGTTGAATTTAAAAACACAGCCTGTTCTCATTATGGGCTGCCTGAAATGTCCTGTTTAATTATGAGCTGATGAAGTGAGTGAATACAGAGTGTAGGGGAGTGGTAGAGGAGCCCACACCCTGGCAACACGAGATATCAAGAGGCTATATAGATATGTGGTGAAGACAGTGTGGTTGGAGGTGCAGATGTAAAATGTACATTTTGTGATTGTAAATTGTGATATAAAATGTGATTTTTTTAAAAGTGTGAGAACCAGGGAGTAGGGGTGTAGTAAAGGGGCCTTTACCCTGCATGTGATGTACAGGGTGGCAGAAGGGTACTGACCTCTTGTTGTAGGCGTGTGGAAGAGATGGGATTGTGAGGGTCAACACCTACACTGATGTTAGTATGTCAATTAATAAATATGCAATTCAAATTGTGTGATATCAATCAATTGTTTAATTGTTTGAAAATAAATCAAGATTAATAGGTCAACTATTGTTGAGGTAATCATTTTTCTCTGAGGAAAACAGATACACGTACAGTATACAGACACAAATGAAAAGTACAATTTTACCAAGGCAGTGCTAAATATTGGTAAATTTAAATTGAAACATCAAATTAGCAACCTGTTAAGGAACCTTTAAACATTATTAACTCATATGCACTAAGTATAGGGTATTATTGAACATGATTATCATGATATACAGTAAATTTGTTTAATCCATGTAAGCAGAAAAAAGATTGCAGCTAAATAAACAGATATCAGAGAAGTCCAAACATCACAACTCTACAGTTGTTTATCATTAATGTGTACTGTACTTTTTTATTTCATTTGCTATAACCTGTAAAGTTTAATGTACCGCTCCATTGTGATAGACTTTAAAACATTTTAATATAATAATATTTTACTTGGGTGTTATTCATGTTTTAATTGTACATCAAATAATATATTTTGTGATGAATTATATTAAAGTGATTATATGCTTATTTAGCTTAGTTTTCAAATTATCATTAGCTAATTTCATTGGATCTATGTAAAGGACAATAGAAATAATTATTAATTATACTTTATGTATAACTAAACAGGTAACACCATAATTTTAAAGTATATACACATACAATATAAAGGAATAACATTTTACACGAATAACTTTACTATTAAAGGAAATGAAATTTGGGAGGGATGACAACAATCAAACCACTTTCATCCCAACTATTCTTAATCATAACAATTTCCAATATCACTTTTCAAAGCCATTTACAAATTCAAATTTCAGACACAAATCCCTCTCTTTTTACATTTCTTCTCATACATCCAGCCCATCTCTGCCTTTGCATCTACCGCTTGGTTCACCCCTCACTTTGCATGAGGGTCTTAGCCTCCTTGTCCTCTGGCCAAGCCAAGCTTGTTAAGCAAACTCACTATTCTTACTGTATAAACATCCTCAAACACATCAAACTTATTTTACATGTAAAATGAACTTAAACTCATCTATTTGAAACTAAAGATAAAAACTGATATCACAACTTTGTATAAAACAAAGAAAAATAAAATTGTCAGAAGACAGAGGCTTTCATGAATGAAGATGCTCACATTACTACTGTCACATGACTTGTAAACTAGACAAATCTTGATCAAAATATTCCACTAAAAATGATAAATTGTGATTGGGAAAATTTGCTTACCTAAAAACAAAGGAAATTGGCCAACTGTCATTTTGACCATTTGCATCACTCTCCAGAGTCTGTCCTGGTCTTTTCATGCACTGAAAGTGAAAAGAGTTGTACAACAGTTCTACAGTGGTTTTCATAACAGCACCAAAGTGGTTTTTCATGCAAATCTTTCACACGGTAGCTAGGCTTTTATCTGCACATATTTATGCATAAAACAAACTATCAAAATCATCAGGTGGGTAGCTGAATCAGCATGCATAGGCTGCAAAGGAGCAAGTAATAGGTTTATTCCATGCTGAAAAGAGAGGAAAAAAAGCATAAGGTTTCAGCCATGGAGCCTTCTTCAGGTTGACACCTGAAGAAGGCTCCACGGTCAAAACATTGTGTTTTCTTTCTTCTCTTTTCAGCATGGAATAAACCTATTACTTGTTCCTTATCAAAATCATCTAATGATATCATGTTATATCAACAAATGAAAAAGGTTTCATGATACTACCTGTGATAACAGAAAATAAGAACATGGAATCAATATTATACACTATATTGTATTTGATTTAATAATTAATATCAGTGTGGAAAAAAGGTTTCAAAGTGAATCCTCTATATGTGAAACCTTTGAGTAATATGTATCTCCAATCATGTCCCACAGCTGATGTTAAACCAAAGGACGTTACCTAATGGCATGTTATAAATGATTAGTTTTCTTATTATTATGTTTTTGGGGCAGCCATTTGTGCAAAGGTTTTAAACTACTTGTATTAAGAGTATGTTTACACTAGTTATACTAGCTAGTTTATCCTCTTATCCCTGAATGAAGACATCTTCAAACAGATGTTTTTGAGTCGCTCAATGCTGACTGAAAAGAATGAGGAATTCTGTTATTTCACAGACAATAAAAAAACTAACTAAATAAATGAGTTCACAATAAAGGAGTACAGGTTTATGAACAAGAGTCATCACTGGATTATCCTAAAAAATGAAGGGGTCACGTGCAGGCTTGAGGTGATAGTAGGAGTAAACACAGGTTCTGATAAACGGTGGGGATTTCTAAAGGAATGGTGTGAAGGTACTATAAAAATAAATAAGCTTTATATTATAAAGTGCCTGTAAAGGTGGCTTCTGAAAGTACTTTATAGAATGACAACAACAATAATGAAAATACACAATGAGAGGAGACAGTAGATGGGGTTACTGAATTCAGTAGGAGCAGAGGAGTAAATAACAGAACCAGTCAAGTAAAGGCTAAGAAGATGGTTTAGAGTCTAGATTTGAAAGAGTTTAGGGAAGGTGACTCTCTGATGTCCTTAGGGATAGAGTTCCAGAGCTTTGGGGTATAACAGAAGAAGACGGAACAGATATGAGACCAGAATTAGAAGAGCAAAGGTTGCAAGGTGGGGAGTAAGATTATAGTAGCTAAGACAGGTACAGAGTTGCTAACCCATGTGGAGATTTATAGGTGAGCATGAGGATTTTGAAGTCAACTCAAAACCTGAGATGAAGCTAGTGCAAGGACTCTAAGATAGGAATAATGTGATCACTTGCACTACACCTGGTCAGAATTCTTGCTGCAAATTTTGTTATAGAATGATGTTTTTATAGCAAGCAATGTCAGGCCTGAACCAAATATCACCCAAATATCCACAGATAGGTTATAGCATTGGCTTTATAAGGTTGATAGGGGTGCCAATAATCATGACTTCAATCTTGTCAGTTTAGATGAGGGAAATCATCCATGTTTTTATGTTGGAGATGTAAAGGTAATTAGAACAGAAAACAACCACATCAGCGTCAGGTTTGGTATGGATGTAGATTTGAGTATCGGCACCATATAAGTGATAGTTAAGGTCATGTGATATTAAAAGCTGACCAAGTGGAAACATGTAAATGCTGAGAAATAGGGGGCCCCGTATCAAGCCTTGAGGAACACCATACTTAACGAGTCCAATTTCAGACCTAAATCCACCAAGTGACAGCGATACTGTAAGTAAGGTAAGACATTTAAGAGCAGTGTTATAAACTCCAAACACAGTCTCAAGACAAGAAAGTAAGATATCATGGTTAACAGTGTTGAACGTACCACTGAGACCAAAAAGAATGAGGATGGAAGGACAACCAGAATCAGAAGCCATTAGAAGATTGTTAGTGACTTTGACCAGGGCAGTGTCTGTGCTGTGAAGTTTTCAGAAGACAGATTTGAGGGGTTTGAAAAGGTTATTTGCAATGAGGTGATTAACTGAATTATAAAAGCACATTCTAGAAATTTTGCAAGAAAGGGTAAGTTGGAAAAGGGGCAAAAATTGTTTAGATTGTCCAGAGCCATGGTTGGCTTTTTTGGCATGGGAAAATGGCAGTAGTTTTGAGAACTGTTGGTACAACACCAGTACTTAAGGATTCATTTATTATACTGAGGACAATGGGGCAGGGAAAAGTGAAAAAGGATTGAAATAAAGTGCTAGGAATGGGAACCAGTTTACTGATGAATGCAAAGTCAAGAAGAGAGGAGTTGGAAAGAAGGGAACCTGTAAAGTTAGGCAAGCAGGAAGGAGGTGTGGAAATGACATGAGTTGTGTATACTGTATATGTGTTTGTGTCTGTTATATAATGTTATCAATCCATCTATTTTCTAACCATTTCCTTCTATTTCAGAGTTGTTCGGGAGCTAGAGCAAGAAATACGTACAAGGCAGGATACACACTGAATGCCAGTTCATCGTGGTGCAGACACACAGACACACTTCCACCTAAGGCCAATTTTTTTCCCAGATGTGAATTACCTTACCAGTATGTGTTTGGTCTGTGGTAGAAAATCAAAACATCCAGAGGAAACCCACACAAACATAGTGAGAACACGCAAATACTGTAGCACTCCAGGACCATAACTGAACCCAGGGCTCCAAAACAACGCTAACCACCACACCACCATGATGCCCATGGAATGTTTATCTGTATCATTTGGAAGTTTTCTTTTAGTTTCTGTGTGTGTGTTTGGATGCAAAATACATTTTTGAGAAGTCACGTAATAAAGCAATCTCATTCATTAGAACAAAGCATAAACACAAAAAGGAAGTTGTGGAAAAAATCAATAAAGCTTTATGTGCAAGCTAATTACTTTGCATGAATACATTTTTTACATATACACAAACACATTTAGTGTTATTTTTGGGTTAACTGCAAAAATGATCAACTAGAGATTTAATACTTTCCCTGTCTTGGAAAATGAGGTTAAAAAAAAACAAAAGTGACCATAACAGGAAATATTGTATACACATTTATGACTACAAAACTCTGAATTTCATTTGAATTGCAAATTCTACTAGTGATGTGACCATTAAAAAAATGTTTGCCCTGCATGAGAAAGGAGGTGAGGTATTACACACCTCAATTTCTGCGGCTCCTGATCATGTTAGCAGCTTACAGTTCATCTGTCTAGTAGATGCTGGAATGAACTATTCTCAATTTCAGACCATGTGTGGTAATGCAGTATATTTATCTTTATTTATTAGTAATATTTTTCTTAAGGAAATGATTAGGTTCCTTAACTGTTATTATCAACCAGTCTATGTTATCTTAACTAAAGTTAAGGAGAAGGTCAAACCATAATCTCTCCAACTTCAGCTCTCCTGTGTATAAATACAGTGCATTCCAAATGTACCATTTCAACAGTCTTCCATTTTGTTGAATAACAAAAGATGTATACACATTTTTAAAGATAATGTTTTAGTGAAATCATGAATCCTGAAACTTAACAAGTTTATTTCTGAAGTTAAATATAAAAAAAAAACAGTGTTAAAAATAAAACAAATTTAGTGCCTCATCCTCCGAGTAAATGTTTGGTTGAAGCATAATGGGCAGCAATTACAGCTTGAGACTTTTTGGGTACTATATTTGCACATAAGCAAATATGTGCCTTTTTAAACATGGTGGTGCTTTTCTCAAACACTGAATTCACACCTTCAGTTTTCACATTTGCAGCAGTTTCCTAGCAAATTCTTCACAAACATAAATGAAATTCCATCATCTATGTCCTTACAGTCAGGTAATTGAGACAAAAACATAACAAATTCTAATCACACCTGTACTCTACATTAATAAGGGTTTGAGCCAAAATACTAAACTTGTTATCATTCACTTTAGCCCATGTGATATGCCTAATCAATTATTAAAATTGATGAGTATTGTGAATTCCTGAATTGTACATAGTTTATGGTGCATGCTGTTGCTTAGTGGCAGAAAAATACAGAGGCCACAATCTGTCCCCTGAATACTTTTTTAAACATTTTTGTGCATGCTGTTGCCGGCAAGCAAAGAGGTTTCCTCACCAGTTTGGATTTTTAGTATCAAATTTAAGGAGTTGAGCTTTCAGCATTAACAAATGTATTGGGCAATTGATCCCATACACTCACAACTCCATATGTTAACATGGAGTTGTGAGTGTATGGGATAAATTACCCAATTAATATTCAATTCAATTTATTTTTAAATAGCACCTTTCACAACAAGGTTGCTCCAAGGCACTTAACAATGCAAAACAAGTCCAAAGCACTATTCCCTTTATTTTAATTTGTGAATTTCTCTATTAATTTGCAAAGGCTTTGGGTGACATGTTCAGTGATCAGTATTGTAGTGTTTAATGAGAGAGCAGGAATATGAGGGTAAGGAGAACAAAATAAAAATAATCTGAGAATGGGTAGGAAAAAATAGAAAAGTGTTTCAAGGTTATATATACAGTATATTATTAGTAACTATTGTCCTTGTTTTATTTCATCACACAGTTCCCGTTATTTTTGTCAGCAGTTTATAACATAAAGGCAAATATGTACTCATGCTGCCCCACCCCCAACTTACTTTTTGGGAGTACTTCTTGGAATTTGCTCTTATTCTATTTGTAGTTTTGACTATAGAGCAATAACATATAATCAATGCAAATAATATGCAAAACCAATCTTTACACTGTGTGGAAATACTGGAGCAATAAGATACATAACTTTTTTTTATTTTATTTTTAGATATACCAATATTCAGGTAAATATTTTTCAAAATATATTTGACATTTGTAGAACTATAGTAATATTTATACCAGATTATGTGCACATAATCTCAGATTCTAGTCTTTAAATGTTCACAACAAGAGTGAATGAGTTATTTGACCTCTCACGTACCCCTATAGCAGGAAGGCTATTATCCCACTAAGAATTAAGTGTTTAGAAAAGCATAATAATCTTTTACTTGTTTGGAATGGAAAAACAGTCTGACACTGTTCATTGTAGATGTTGGTTACATAGAATGATAATTTTATAAATTTTAAATTTTAGATGTTTCTTAGCTTCCAGGTTTCCTTTAATTGGAAGATATTCTCCTTGTGACAAATGGTTCTGTTGATCTGAATTTAAAGGAGATCAAAATGCAAGTCAACTTATGCAAGTCACAGTTGAACATATCTCACACTCAGAATTGCTAAAACCTTATCTTTTTCACGTTGGCCTCCTCCATGCCAGGACAGGAGTTGCTTTCTCACCTCCTTTCAAACAATCAGATCTCCTACCTTAAATTCATTCTCAATGGAAAAAAAAACATCTCTCTGCACCTGCCAAGTTGTCTGCTCTTTTCTTCCAGTCCTCCTGATCAGCTCTCCAAAGACCTCTGGAAAATGTGTAGTCACCTCCCCTGTCACTTAACCATTTTTGTCTGGATTTCTGGTTGAACATCTACAGTCTGCAACTAGTTCAAAACTATCTTCTTTGTTTCATCTCTCCCCTTTCTGCAATACTTATTTTACACTGTACCCCAAACTTCACTAATTTCTTCAATGCCCTAAATGGTGCAAGTGCATGGCATTCGTTTGCACTGGGTTCAGGCGTCTCATTTGCATCCCTCACATCCCCAATGCTTTGTTGGCCCAGGTTTCTTACCCTTTTAACTTCCCTCCATTGGCGTCCAACTGGTGTAGTCTGCCCTCATTTACTTACCCAAGCATCTACCCAGGAACATAGCTGATATTTCTCCTTCAGTAGGGTTCTTCACGGAATCCTTTTCATCAATTTGGGCAATTTGCAGCTGGCTGTAATTTTATGACCCATTCCATCTGAAGTAAGAGACAAGATGTTAAAAGGGTTAATAACTTAAGTCAGTTCTGCCTGAAAATTAGACTTCTAAGCAACAGGGGTTTATGGCAGGAAAGGGGGTTAACTGATAAGGATTCCAGATGCGAGCAAGGAACCCCCTGGGGGCATAATCTTAAACTGACCATTTGGCCAGGGCCTCTGAACTGGCCAAATACCATGACCCCCCCCTTACCATAACATCGAATGACGTCTGAAGCAGCAAGCAAGGACTATATAACCTAAAAGTTTGTACTGGCACATCGAACAATACTTCGGTTTTGTTGTTTCTTGCGGGAAACAAGACTTTGGCTTTATTGTTCCTTGCATGCAATAAACTCATCTGTTTTACTTCATCTCGGGATCAAGAACCTTATTCTTTCTGTTACAACACATCTAACTTCCAAAACTGTGAATTTCACCTCGGGCTACTTTTTCCAGGTTACAAAAGTTTCTTACACAGCCCACTAAAAAGCGTCCATCTTAAGCAAGCTAAAGTCTGGCAGTTGTATTGCCACCTGTTCACTGACTTACATTCCACTATCATTCTCCATCCATGTTCTTTAGAAATATTGCATAATCCACCTGATATACTGATGCAGCCACTTAGAGTGCAAAACATCTCAAAATGTTGTGGTAAAGTGATTTTGCCATACTGCTGTGTGGTCAGTCACACAGTCAAACACATTTTCAATGGCCAAAGAATATCAATAGGTTGCACCTGGTATTAGATATTAGTGAAAACATTAGATTCAATTACTTTGTTTATTATGGAATATTAATTTGGAATAATGTAACTAGAGGGAAAATTTGGTAGCCTAAAATAAAAACAATTTTCTGAATGTCATAATAATTTATTTATATAAATATATGAAGATTTGTATAGCTGGCAGTGGTAGCTGAAAATAAAAAATAAACACAACAGTATTCCACCTTCTTCATCAACATTTTCTTTATCACAACTCTCTCACTTGCTGTGGATATTTTGGGAAATAACTAATGTTTTTTATAAACATTTCCGATAAATACTTGAAAACCGAAGAAATAAACAACATTTACTTGAACAAAAATTTATTTTAGTTATATAAGTACTTGTATGATGTATTTATTATCCCTCGGGAGGGGGATCAGAATACCTCCTGGGTATCCCTGCCTGTCGTAAGAGGCGACTAAAAGGGTTGTGTCAGGAAGGGCATCCGACGTAAAACCATCTTGCCAAAACCATGGTTGCAAAGAACACAAAGCACATACCGGATCGGCCGGGGCCCGGGTTAACAACGTCCGCCATTAGTGCTGTGTCCCAACAGGGTACTAATGGAAATTATGCTACTGTGGGGAAAACTGTAGAGTGGGGGCTACAGAAAAGAAACAAGGTGAAGGGGCCTGGAAGGAATGTTAAGTCAATGAGAGTGGGGAGTTGGAATGTTAGCACCATGACAGGGAGAGGGAGAGAATTGGTTGAAACTATGGCAAGGAGAAAAGTGGAGATCTTGTGTGTGCAAGAAACCAAGTGGAAAGGAAACAGCTCAAGACACCTAGGAGAGGGATACAAGATTCTATATGCTGGAAAGAGTACCAAAATGAATGGAGTGGGTGTGATAGTGTGCAAAGACCTAGCAGACAAGATAGTGAGGGTGGTTAGACACTCAGACAGGATTATCAATGTACAGGTGGCTTTTGAGAGTGGGTTATGGAATATCATCTCTGTATATGCACCACAGGTAGGAAGACCACAGGAGGAAAAGGATAGCTTTTTGGAAGATCTCGAAGAAGTGATTAGCAGAATCCCAGGAAATGAAATGGTGGTAATTGGAGGAGACTTCAATGCACATTTAGGAGAGAAATGCCCAGATTATCCAGATGAACATGGTCAGAGAGGGCTAGGAGAGAGAAATGAAGAAGGAGGAAGGCTACTAGAAACACTCCAAGCTCTTGAATTGTTTGCAGTGAACCCAGGGTTCACGAAGAATTATGAGCAAAAGGTGACATACAGGAGTGGTGGCCATGATACCCAAATAGATTACATATTAGTGAGAAGAATTGATAGAGCGAAAGTCCAAGATGCTAAAGTCCTGCCCTATGAGGCTGTTACCAGACAACACAGGCTACTGGTGATGGACATCACAATATTGAAGGAGCGAAGAATAAGGCAGAGGAAACACCCAGCACGAACAAAAGTGTGGAAACTGAGAGAAAACAAAGTAGATTTCAACAGGCTGGTGAAAGAAATGAAAAACAACACAGAGGAAACAGAGGAGCCTTCAGTTGAAGAAGAGTGGACTGAGATGAGCCACATCCTAGAAGAGGCTGCTACCAGGGTTTGTGGAAAGACAAGAGGAGGCAGACCGAGGGAAAATGAAGAGTGGTGGTGGGATATGGAAGTTCAGGAAAAACTGAAGGAAAAGAAAAAAGCATACAAGGCACTGAAAGATGGCACTGGAGAATTACAAGAATATAAGAGACTAAAGAAGGTAGCAAAAAGAAGTGTAGCAAGAGCAAAGGAAAGAGCCTGGAAAGAATGGTATGAGAAACTTGAAACAAAGGAAGGAGAGGACCAAATCTACAAGATTGCTAAACATAGAGCGAGACAGAAAAAAGATATTATCCGGGTGGTGGTACTCAAGGATGGAGAAGGCAGAGTCTTGATTAAAGAAGAACAGATCAAGCAAAGATGGCTGGAGTACTTCAAAAATCTGTTAAATGTAGAAAATGAGAGGGAGAACCTAGTGGAGGCAGATGTAGTGTGTGGACCAATCCAAGAAATTTCAGTAAAGGAAGTGACAGAAGCTATCAAAGAGATGAAAGTGGGCAAAGCAACTGGACCATCAGGAATAGCAGCAGAACACTTTAAGAACCTCGATGAAGAGGGGATTCAGTGGCTGACGAGATTGCTAAACAATATTGCAAAGGAAGAGAGAATTCCAGAAGAATGGACAAAAAGCAGTATGGTTACCATCTACAAGGAGAAAGGAGACCCAATGGAGTGTAAAAACTATAGAGGAATAAAACTTCTGGAACATGGATTGAAAATCCTGGAAAAAATTCTGGACAAGAGACTCAGGAAGATAATCAGGATCCACAACTCACAATTTGGATTCTCAGTGGGGAAAAGCACAACAGATGCCATTTTTGTGATGAGACAGTTACAGGAGAAGACACTAGAGAAAGGGAAAAAGCTGTATGTGGCCTTTCTGGACTTGGAGAAGGCATATGACCATGTGCCCAGAGAGGTGGTGTATTGGTGCTTGAGGAAGAAAGGAGTACCAGAAAGCATGGTGAAGTTAGTTCAAGCAACCTATAGAGATGCAACTACGAAGATGATAACACAACAGGGAGAGACAAAAGAGTTTGAAATCACAGTTGGAGTACACCAAGGATCAGCACTAAGTCCTTTCCTTTTCATAAACATTATTGACACACTGACAGAGGAGGTAAGAACAGAAGTGCCTTGGGAACTCATCTTTGCTGATGATGTGGCACTGATGGCAGACTCAGAAGTAGAACTACAGGAGAAAGTGTTCAAATGGCAGAGGAGTCTGGAAAAGGGTGGACTGAAAATCTGAAATAATGGTAATGGAGAGAAGAGGAGATACTATGACCAATGTTGAAGAGAAAAATGGAGGAAAACTGAAACAAGTTGATGACTTTAAATACCTTGGATCAAAACTGGTAAAGGGAGGAGAAACACTGGAGGCAGTAAAACAAAGAGTGAAAGCTGGATGGAACAAGTGGAGAGAGATAACTGGAATAATCTGTGACAGGAAAATTCCCAGAAAGTTAAAGTGCAAAATGTACAAGACTGTGATTAGACCTGTACTACTATATGGAGCTGAATGCTTGGCAGTTGGAAAGAGGGAAGAAAACTTGATGAGAAGAACTGAAATGAGGATGTTGAGATGGATTCTGCAGATTTCAATGAAGGATAAGATCAGAAATGAAGAAATCCGTAGACGATGTAGGGTGGTGGATGTGGTTGAGAAGATGCGAGAGGCGAGGTTACGGTGGTATGGACATATCATGAGGAGGGACGTTGAGGAAGTAACAAAGAGGGTAATGGAATTTGAGGTGGAAGGTAACAGAGGAAGAGGCAGGCCTAGAAAGAGATGGATAGATTGTGTGAGAAAAGATATGGAGGTATGTGAAGTGAGTGAGGAAGATGTGCTCGACAGAGACAAGTGGAGAAGAGCAACCAAAGCAGCTGACCCCAGGACAGTCTGGGACTAAGGCTGTGAAAAAGAAGAAGAAGAAGAAGAAGTATGATGTATTTATTGATTTATTATATGCTAATTTTTAGTGTGTTAGTAATGTCACATAAGATTTCATTCAGCATTTTTATTCATATGATTTTATTTCAAAACACCTGGAAATGAAAATGAATTATTGTACTTTTAGTTTTTCTTCATCTGCAAGCAATTATAACAACATTCATTTTAATTGTTGTTTTTTTAATTTATATTGTATAATACTTATTTAAAATGCAATGGAAGAGGCAACTCTTGTAGTTGTTATTTAGCTCATCCTAGCAGAGTGTTGCTTTGGTTCAGTGGTTCTCGACAACCACACTGAGGGGTCCAGTTTTAATTCCCAGCCTTTTTTGGGGAGTTTGGGGATAAGACTCTTTCTCATATAATAAAATAATAGTCTATAATAATAATAATAAAATAAATAATAAGTATACTACTGTAGCGGCAATACTTATTTATATTATTAAGACAGAATTAAGTGTTGCTGTGCTTTTCTCAGAAAAAGGCCCTCACTGAGAGTTTGTGTGTTGAAGGTCGTCTTTATTTCATATGCATATTGGAGTCTTGCGTTGTGTGGCACAAGACTTAAAAACCAATGTTTACAGTGCTCTTTTATATAGTGAAGAAACAATACAATACACTCCCCACATGACTCTCTGTTTGCCTTATGGCTATATATGGTCATTCTAAAAAGCTGACCATTACATAGAGTATATATTCTTAACTGCTGGCTTGCGTGACAAGCAGCCCCTTTTGCTGAATAGACCATTCCAGGACATGTCACTTGGTCATTTCCCTGAGAACTATGTCAGCTGTGTGTAAAGACATCATGTGGCTATGTTATCTTTTGAGACTAGATATCCTGAGACGGATTTATTAAAATATAAGTATAAAGATACATAGTTAACAAGATATAATATGAACTTTTAATAAAAACTTTTAGTAAATTCCCTCACATGTGAGGCCCCTCTCTCCCATCTCTGTGATCCGATCCACAGAGAAGCCATTCATGTTGGCGCACTCTTTTAGGAATGTTTGTCTTCCTGATAAGGAACAGTTCCCAGGATTGGGATGCAACTAGCTACAGTATCATGATAGATGCCCACTCTTGGCGCCTAGTTGTCTAGTGAGACTCTAAGCACATCTAGATCATGGTTCTAGAGTCAGAAGTCATGGTTAATCTGTCCTCAAGTTGACCAACCAATCAGGAACCTGCAGGGCGTGGAAACCCCAACTACCCAGCAAGCTCTCGACCAATCACCAACCGTATTTTCCTCCAGTTAAAAGGCTTTGCTCCGAGCTCCGAGATTGCTCCTCCATGCACCTTCACACTCCTTCAGACTCATTTGAGCAACTGGGCTGTCTGACAATCATGTGACTGCTAGTGCTGTACAGGGGCGTAGCCACAGGTGGGCCTGGGTTGGCCTGGGTGTGCTCAGGCGCACCCTGATTGATCCCAGGCCTACCCAATCAGTCCAAAGTAATTTAAGATTTTTTTCCTTGTTTGTGTTACATGATTTGCATATTACTGATATGCGTTTTATTTTTTCATTGTATGTAATTTGCTATTAGCTCGCTGTATCTTTTGTGACCAATAAGAAAATTATGTAAATGTGGTGGGGCGGTGCATGCCTGGCCATAGCCTAATTGGCTATTGTTGTTGTCAGATGCTCTTAAAGCTATCTAGCGCTAGGTTTTGGTTTATTAGCCAACATGGCACAACAAACGCATACTGTATATCCACGTTTTTCAAAAAGCCGTGTGTAGATGACCAAACCAGTCCCAAAAGAAATAAGACACATGAGATGCTACATGCATCTTGGGTTTTAAGAAGTACAGCCTAGCTTCCCGAATACATGTGTTTCTGGAACACAAGGGGCAGTGCACGCGTTTGCTTGTAGCAGCTAGATACATGCTCAACCTGTAGGAGTTAAGCATGAAGAGGTTCTAAAATGTATCCTATAAACAAATTACAAATTACAAAAATTAAGTTTTGGAATGCATGAATAACATTAAGATATTATTGATGGACAGATCGAGTGTGCATTTTACAGATAACTATTCATATCACCTCTAAATGCCCTGCAGTATTTTTAAGTGAATGACGTTTACAGAGCTAAAATACACCCAAAGTATGAATTTGACGCATTTATTAGCAGACCATTCTTGCAATGAAAGGTACGATAAATTGGTTACCACTGTAATGCGACTATACCAATTCGGTGTGAAGTCTGTGTCAAGTTGTCAAGTAAGTCATGAATTTCCAAATTAGGTGTCTTTTGGCATCGAAAATAGAATACTAATTTTGTGGGTTTCATACAAGTTTAAAAGCATCATGAAGGATCAAACAAGATCGTCAGAACTTAGTATTTCAATACCTTCGCAGTTTCTATTCTCATGTCACCTCACTCGATGGTACCCTTGGGGCAATGCATTTACTCCAACCTCTGAAACCCATATGTACAGATGCAGCCATTCAAAATGCGCGGGTGATACCGCATTATTTTGCGGTGCGCTTTACACAGTCTACCACAGTAAATACCGCTAGTTACTGTAAATTCTCCTATAATACCGCAAGCAAAATAATAGTATCTGGAATTTCCGCAAGATGGAGCTAATAAAGCTCAACCTCTCATGTTTGAGCTGTCGCCATCAAAGTCTTTAACGAAGATATTACTAATAGTATTAATAATGAATGACCTTGGACAAGCTGTAAACTCAAAGTATTGCCCTGGTCCACATTCTTTTTTTCATTGACCGTCTTTGTAAAAGTAACACTTTTCGCAATCACGCATTTGTTTCCAATCATGCAAAGTACAGTAATTTTTGAGAATCGATTCACCATGCCTTTCACATGCTCATAAAAGAGATTGATTTAGGAACATAAACATATTACCGTATGCAAACTGTACTGTATACAGTATGTATATGTATATTTAATGTCTTAACTGTGCCCGTTTAAGTATTGAATATTTATATGGAATTTTACCACTGAAGGGAAATCTTAGTACCTGAGCATAAAAAGAATAGGAGCATACTGTAACGCGTGTGAAGGCCATAAACGATATTAATTTTGGAACTTAAACATACAGTATATGGCTGGTCTCGGTACTTTAAAGAAAACATACACGCCAGTATTCCATTTCTCCCTAAACATTTTAAGCATCGAAGTCTTTAACTAACGTGATACCGGAGTCAACAAGCATACTTTTAGAATTTGATTAAAAGGGAATATAATATGGAATCGCGTATCTAAAGAAATTAATAACGACATAATTGTATTCATGTACTTCATTTATATTCATTTACTGCAACGGAGATAAAAACTCCCTTGCTTTTAACAGAGCGTGCCATAATTTCTAACTACTAAAATTATTTAAACTGCGACACTTATCATTCAACCAGAGCCCGAAATATCACAAGGATCCCCAAGAGCACAGCAAAGACTGTATTAAAAGAATCGCGTATCTAAAGAAATTAATAAGATATAATTATATTCATGTACTGCGACAGGGCTGTGTAGGGCTGTTTCACCTCTCTCTTTATGTGACTCTATTCAAAAGCCATTTAGCAGAGAGGGGATGAGAAGAGTGACAAACTAGTATACTTTAGATCTTTTTTTCTGAACCGGGGAAAATCTGATCATGTTTCTCTATAACAATAATAAAAAACATTGCCACACCCGGACTGTTAAACCAATGCATTAGCACGTCAAAGCCCATTGAGGAGCCGGGCGCAATAATTGTTTTGTCCCCTGATTTACTGATCTGCATTAATTAACGACCTGGTCCTGCTGTCGCCCACAGAACAGAGGCTGCGGCAGAACCTGGCACTGCTGGAGCAGCACTGTCAGACCTGGGCTCTGACAGTCAATCTGGACAAGACCAGAGTTATTGTTTTCCAGAAAAAAAGCCAGACCTCAGGGAAACAGGTACAAATTCACACTTAACAACAACACATTAACACCTAACAACGGGAGCAGGGCCGAATTAGGCCAGTACCCACTATTGTTAAACATACAGAAAAGAATATTAAAGTATTGGCTTTAGTATTAGCCATACAGAACATTAAAGTGCCCCTTTCCATTCAGCGGGTGTCTGAGACGCTGTGTCCTATCTTCTGACAGTCGCTGTTGTGAATGTCTGTAGAGTGTATCTTATTTTTAGTACTATATTCAACAACAGATGACAATTCCCTTAGTCCTCCCTTAGTCTTCCTGAAATTGTCAGATTATGAGTGAATAAAAGCATTTTATTAAAAACACGTTTGCGTTTGTTTGGGAGCTATATTATGTATTTTTCATATGTAAGATAAAATGATGTGTTCCCGCTTACACATCGCACGACTTTAAAAGCTAGAAAAACAGGTTTCGATTCACATTATCTGGTGAGCCTTGTTTTGTCAAAGGACAGCACAAAAAAACAGACAATACATGGGGGGGAGGGCAAGGGAGAGAGAGAGTTTTTTACCCTCTGTCAAAAAAACCCAAATCACCCGGGGCAGAGACTCTGGGGGGATCATTGTGTGGTACAGAACGGAGCTCAGTCAATCCAAACAAGTTCAGTAGTAAAGAGAGAAAAGTCAACAATTGATTTAAGGACGATCTGTCAAAGTGCAATGAAATACAATACTGTTGTTGTTGTTGTTGCTGTTATTGTTGTTTTTATCCTGTAAAGCGTTTTGAGAAGCCACCTTTAAAAGCAATATATAAAAGCGTTGATTCTTATGGAATGTGTTCCGCCGGGGAACAAGTATAACCTTGTTCATGCACAAACAGTGGCATGTTACATTATTAATTTGGGTGTCTCCTCTTGCCAGAAAGCTCTAAATTGCATTTAGAGTGAGGTTTTTGACTTTTTTTAAATTGCAACCCGTAAATAAAGCTGATACTGTTTAGACTTATATTAGGATTTAGACTTATATTAGGATTATATACTTTGTGAAAAGTGATAGTCTTTTAACCTTTTCTGTGAATTTGCTTGTTATCTAACAAATGCATACTTTTAGAATTTGATTAAAAGGGAATATAATATGGAATTGTGTATCTAAACAAATTGATAACGATATAATTATATTCATGTACTGTCTGGTGGAATAAACTGAAGAGGTTAGTTAATGCGACACGGAATTATTTCCACCCCCTCTACATTCTCAGAGTAGAACAGACTAACCTTCTAATGAAAGACGGTCCACCCCCCACGGACAGGAAAAGAGCCCACAGGCACTTAAACTTAATATGGTCAGTAACAGTAAACAGTAACATGGTCAGAAGGAGCACGTACAAACGTTTCCGAAATAACCACATGTAAGACTCTGATGCTTAAAATGTTTAGGGAGAAAGTGGAATACTGGTGTGTATTTTTTCTTTGAACTACCAATACCAGCCATATACAGTCTGTAACTTAGGGATTTCTATATGTCTTTATTTAGTGGTTAAATTAGTGACAAAGGCTAAACTTTTAGCTTCAGTAACGCGTACATATCTCCCCTTTTTATAAAACGACATGGTTGAAAATTGTTCCAGAGCCACTGTTGTTTCATCAGTGAAAAGTACATAATGAAATGGCTCTCCTTGTTCAATCCACTGGAAAAAAGAAAAGGAGCATAAAGCATCTGATGGTCATAAACGATATTCATTTAGGAACAGCATCAGAGATATGTTTTTAACTGCACTGCATCGGAGAGAATACCATAGTGTGTTTTATTTTTACTCCCTGGCTTCCGTAAAAATCAGTATGGCTCAGAGATTAAATATAACTTCACTCGCACCAAACAAATGTATATTTCTAAATATCACAACATGATTGAATTTAAGTCATTTTAATGACAATGAATAGTCACCTAGGCGTTACAATATGTGTTTTTTGATTCACAATCAGACAAATGCAACAAAAATTGATATCTTTGTCTTCTAAGTATCTTAATAAACTTTCTGCATAGCTTTCTCCCCGTTTAGATTTATTTTTCTTGGGATCTTGGGATCAAACGTGGAAAGATTAGATTGTAATCATTTTTATTTTTTAAATACATTGTAGAAAAGTGTAATCTATACTAAAAAGCTGTACACCACCTGCTATAACGATACATATTGTGATACTTTCGGGTTCGGATAGGACAGACACAAGAACTCAGACTTGTGTAGTTTAAGCAAGTTAAAGCCTTGATTTTATATATCACCTTTAAAAGTGGCATCTCAAAGCAAAGTAAATACCCAACACTGATTGTACCCATCTGTCATGCTAATAAAGCACCTTGAATTGAACTGAGAGAGAGAGAGATTTAAACTGCGACACTTATCATTCAACCAGAGCTCGAAATATCACAAGGATCTCAAGAGCACAGCAAAGACTGTATTAAAAGTATACTAGTGACAAACTAGTATACTTTAGATCTTTTTTTTCTGAACCGGGGAAAATCTGATCATGTTTCTCTATAACAATAATAAAAAACATTATTTTACATATCACCTTTATGTGATATCACCTTAAGGACAGCACATACAAGGGTTAATTGCACAATGGACCGCGCAAAGAAATTTAAAATAGTCTTCTTTAGGTGTGAGGGAAGGAGTGGATCGCAGAAGGCATAATCAGCAAATTAGGAAAACAAAGAACAGGACAGGTGAGACGTTTATCCATAGAGCGAGTGATCAGAAAAAGGAACAGCTGTTATGCCCAGGTTTTACGCTCTCTCTCTGCTGAATGAATAAAAGCATTTTATTAAAAACGTGTTTGCGTTTGTCTGGGTATTTACTTTGTAATCTGTGGTTTACATCTACTGTATTGCTTTGAGATGCCACTTTTAAAGGTGATATGTAAAATAAAGTTTTTTATTATTGTTATAGAGAAACATGATCAGATTTTCCCTGGTTCAGAAAAAAGATTATTAAAATCTGTAATCTTTCCACTTGTATGTCATCGGAAAATACAAGAAGTTTCTGCTTTGTGTAAGCATGGTATCAAAAAGTAATCTAAGTGGTGAGAAAGCTGTGCTCCTCAAAGCGCTTTATAGTATAAAAACAATAAGAACAATAGTGTTAGGCTGGGCAAACAATTTTTTTATAGAAATACAAAATGAGATATAATGATGTGTTCCGGCTTAGACATTAACGAGTACAACCCCCCTCTCTGCGGGAGTGCTGGCTGTGACGAATTAAACCGGTTTCACAGGTAGAAGGGGGCGAGATTTCCAGCGAAAGACACCTCCCCCCTCCAAAACCAAGGAGTACAGTACTTACTAGTTAAGAAAGCTAGGCTCCTCAATGAAATCGCTTTAACATGCTAATGTGTTGGTGTAACAGTCCGGGAGTGGCAAGCTTCTAATGTCAACTCGACTTGATTGGAAGACAATGAACATATTCTAGCCCTAAATGAATCAATAGCAAACATGGTTTACATAAAATACATTTTTCCAAGAAAGTTTATAATAATACGATCTATAGTTGAAATCTGAGCCTAAATAAAAAGAAAAAGCATTTTCAGACAGCAATTACGCTGTGTTTATGTAGAATAAGTTATTAGGTTTATGAGCAATCTAATTACTTATTCGTTTAAAACGCTATATAAAATAAAGTTTATTATTAATTTGCTGGACAGAGCGGTACTTTCATGCTTAAAATGTTAGGGAGAAATGGAAGACTGGTGTGTATTTTTTCGTTAAACTACCAAGACCAGCCATACACAGTACAGTTTACGTACATACAGTAATGTTTATGTTCCTAAATTAATATCGTTTATGACCTTCAGATGCGTTATGCTCCTCTTCTTTTTATACTCAGCTACTAAAATTTCCCTTTAGTGGTAAAATTCCATATAAATATTCAAAACTAAGCGGATAAAAATGTGCACAGTAAAGACATTAAATGATTAAATCTTTTCACTACCAACCAATGCACCACAAGTGCCCCTGTCGGTCATTTTGGCCAGCCAATCACTTACCGCGGTGCCCTCTGGTGCCCCGCGGTGGCTTGTGGGTAGGTTACCGTACCGCGGGTTTGTACCGCGCATTTTGAATGGCTGCATCTGTATGTGCAGTTTCTTCTGGTATGTTATCCAAAGTCCGCTGATTATTTAAAGGCAAGGTAAACCCTCCATGATATTTTAATATGGATTTTGAATCTTGCGTTTTGCGTTGTGTTCATTGTGTTTTGCAATAAAATATTAACTTCAGAGTAACTCGTAAAACTACTGAACAATCTAAAAGCAGCCATATGAAATACTTAGAACTGTGAAAATGAACTCTTGCAGCTTTTCTTTAGCTCCTCATATGAGAGATCTTTGCAAACTAGCTTTTATTTGAACTGGAATTTGCCAACTCTCTAGACAGTGACAAGATTATTGCCATATTCAATTCCAAACCCTGAAGCCTGCATCTGGTCTAGAAGGCCAAAACCTCACAACAGAGGTAGGCACTGATTGTTTTTTGTGTGTGTCCACCATGGCATATTGGCGTTCAGCAGCCTAGGTAAATGTTTCTTAACCTGTGTGCGTGTGTGTGTGTGTGGGATATATATACAAGGTTCCGTTAATTCTGCTGTTTGATTATACCACTTGAGGATACGATTGTAAATTGAAGGGGTGCCCCTATGCAGGTAGGACGGTCAGTTAGAGCCCAGATCAATTCCCGGCTATGCCCCTGGTTCTGTAGTCTGAGTGTTGGGATGCAGAGAGAGCCTGTACAGAATTCTGCCCAAGGTCAAGACTGCAGCAAGGCTTTGTGAACTGCTAGCAAGCACCATCGTATCCATCTGATCAACGGAGCAATACAGTTGGACTTTTGTCGAAATCTGAATACTTTTATTCAGAGGTAGCCGCTACGCTGGAAGCAAACCAAGTTTCTTCCTGCCAAAGAGTGACGTGCAGTCACTTCTGCGCACAGATTCACTAGTTCAGCCCGAGGCTAGCAGGTCCCTGGAGAGTAACAACTGTCCAGCGCAAAGCCAACAGAGGAACTTTCACCATGACTCTGAGCCAGGACTGGTTGGGCATCGAGCCAGGAGACCATGGATTGGATACCGCTTTCCTTCACTGTCCGTGCCGGGAGGTAGAAATCCACACTGGATGAGTATAATTCCAACATTCTACATTACCAATCTCGAGAATTCAAGTGTTATCTAAACACAGGTTGATATCAATTTAATTCATACTGTACAAGTAAGGTATCTACTTATGAGTATCTAATGTAGAATCTGTATTAATGAGACAGTGTAGCAGAATGGTATACTAAATGCATATTTATTTGTTTTGTATCACTTCGCGATTGTGATATATTCTGTATCTTGGTAACCCTCACAATAATATCTGTCATCTGTATCCAGGCAGACTGCTATATGTTTTATATACACAATTTGATGTACTAATAAATTTATTTGGTGTATTTGAACCCGTGTGTGTGTATCTGACGACTGATTCCTAATAGCCAAAAGAACCACCATGTAATTTACTGTTATAATTAATCATTGTCCCAATAAATTCACAAAACTCCTACACTACACTGGCATTTTAATCAATTTTATATATCACAGTTTGTCCTATATTTAAATAATATTAATAAGAAAAGTAATAACATAAATGAAGGTAGGATAATATGAAAGCATAATATTAACTTTCATTCCTATGCTGATGACACTCAAATATAAATTTCATTTACACCTAACAACATCCCGTCAATTGTCACTTTAGCTAAATGCATTAATGATGTAAAGTTTTTGGATGTGTGAAAACTTTTTGTCACTCAACTCTGATAAAACTGAGGTTCTGTTGTATGGAGACAACAGTGCGTATATGACTGCTATAACCCCAGCACTCAACTCTGAGGGTTAAACATTTTGCCTCAGAGATTTGGCACATAACTTAGGCATCATCTTAGACACAAGGCTCTCATTTAACTGTCATGTTAATGCAGTAACGAAGGCCTGCTTCCTACAGTTAAGAATTATTGCAAAACTAAGGTATTTTCTTTCCACTCAAGACACAGTGAAACTAATACACGCTCTTGTATATAGCAGGTTAGATTACTGTAATGCTCTACTATCAGGAAGCACCTATGACACCTTCAACACCTTACAGTGAATTCAAAACGTGGCAGCTAGAATTGTTACCAGGAGTAGAAAGTACAGTACGACCACATAACACCTATATTTAGCTATCTCCATTGGCTTCCTGTTAGGTTCAGTGCAGACTTCAAAATTATTTTGCTTACTTATAAGGCTCTCAGAGGTCAGACACCTGTCTATTTAATGTGTACAATCCAAGTCGCCCACTTAGATCACAGAACGCAGGTCTTCTTCTTATTCCACATATTAATAAAAAAACAGCTGGTGCTAAAGCCTTTAGCTACAGGGCCCCTAGTTTATGTAATACTCTGCCAGTCTACATATGGGATGCCGAGTCAATCTCAGGATTTAAATCCAGACTAAAAACCTATTACTTCAGCCTAGCCCACTCACACCTTACATCATAGTTTTACAACTATGGCTGCTGGTGCTGCTGTATGTGCCATTGTGTGTCTCAATGTTAGCCATCCAAGGGATACTGCAGTAGTTTGCAGTTGAGCGACTGCATGAGGTTGCAGTAGACTGTGGGTGTCCTCAGCATTTAAGATATTTTCAGTAATGTGACTACAGTTCTTTGTAAAACAGCCAGGTGGAGCTACCAGAAAGCTTTATGGGACGTGTAGAGCATTTGAGAGCTCTGTTAAGTTGGTCCCCCTACAGACAGCACAAATGTAGCCCTAACGAATGAGGTGGGTTTCATAATTTGTGCCATTGAAAGTAGTGGTTGTGCTGCTTTCATTTCCGAGATATAGTACCTTGTTTTTTCAGGGTTGTGATGTCACTCAGTCCCCTTCAACATCTTAGGGCAGTGGTTCTCAAACTGTGGTACGCGTACCGGCAGTGGTACGTGGAGTGCCGCCAAGTGGTACGCCAAATGACCCTGGAACTGTGTCGTGTGCGCTGAAAAATCGGGACAGGTTTTCATATTTTGTATTTTAATACGTGTCAAATACGCAGCCTACGTACTACGATACAGTGCGCGCTAATACTTCAGTGGACACAAATTCTATACCACTCTATAGGGAATGCGTGCTACGGATGCAAGTGACCAATTGTATTTAAAAAAAAGCTACTGTATCTCCAGCAAATAGGGAGAAAGGAGAATGTGCGTGATTTTGGAACTATGGCAACGTTCTAAACACAGGAATGCATAGAAATACGTGCTACGAACGCAGGTAATCTTGTGAGCACACGAAAGCGTGATAACAGAAAAATATTTAAGAACTGTTCTAATTTGAGAAAATTACACAGAGCGTCTCTGTGTTTCGTTCCCATGCGCATGAAATAAAAACTTTAAATAAATACGGAAATAAAAACGGAAACGCGGAAAAATGCAAGCTTGCGGATTGCTAAAGCAGGTAAGCTACACTATTTTTGAAGAACCTTATTTACCGTTGGCAAAAGAGCTGACACATATTATGTGTAGAGAAAAAGCTGCTTAACAGCTCGACCTGCTGCTCCCCTCCCCCTGAAAGACAGTCATTCATAGAATTATTGAAATGAAGGATTATATCAAATGTACACTGATAGAGCGCGTTAAGATGAGCAGATGTTTTTCACTGCAATTAGATGAGTCTGTAGTCGATTTGGCCAATTTGCTCGTTTACGTTAGATACGAGTTTGAGGGCATGTCCCATGAAGACTTTCTGTTCTGTAAACCGCTACCAACAGGAACTACTGGAGAGCACATATTTCAGCTTCTGAATGAATTTATCGAAGAGAACGGCCTCGACTGGATAAAATGCGTCTGAGTTTGTACAGACGGTGCTAGAGCAATGACAAGCCGACATAACGGTGTAGCTACACGAATTAGAGAGGTTGCTCCAGAAATTAATATACGCATTGCAACATTCACCACGAGAGCTTTGCCATCAAGAAAATGCCTGACGATTTAAAATCTGTTAGACTCTGTTGTGAATTGTATCAAGGCTAGAAAAATTAATTCACATCTGCTTTGCTCAACTAAACAGGCTCACCTCTCTCACTGAAATGGTGCTTTTTTATTAGTTGTTGTTAATGTTTTTTTTCTGTAAAACACTTTGAGAAGCCACCTTTAAAGGTGCTATATCAAATAAAGTTTATTATTATAATATTTATTATATGTACAGATGCAGCCATTCAAAATGGGTGAGGTATTTCGCGGCATACCCCGGTGGGCGTGTCGCGGTATCACGCAGTGTCACGTGGTTAATCGCGCGTCATTTGACACTCTGCCGGAAACTATCCGGCGTCGCCTTGTAAAACCGCCAGGGGGAGCTTAACCTCTCATGTACAGCATTTGAGCCTTTAATTTTGAACTGTGTATTACAGCATGTTAATCATCAGTCATTAAAATGTTGGTATATTTTATGAAAGCAAGATTGCTCAGTTGGACAAAAGTACACAACCTACCTTTATCAGAAATATTTATGCATCAAAGCCTTTATTTATGATATTACTAATAGTATTAATAATGGATGACTTTGGACAAGCTGTATACTCAAAGTATAATTTCTTTAGCACATTTGTACAAACACTTGGAATCTGTCCAAACCATACTTTGTCAGGCATTTTGTTTTACTTCAACGGGCATAAAAACTTCCTTGCTTTTAACAGGGTGTTTCATAATTTCTAACTACGAAAATGATTTAAAATGCGACACTTATCATTCAACTAGAGCTTAAAATATCACAAGGATCCTCAAGAGCACAGCAAAGAGTGTATTAAAAGACACTTGTATTTATCAACGCTTTCTTTTCCGTATACCAGATTTTATGGAACCACTTCAGAGGGGTGTCAGCCAGTCAGATTCCAGGAATCGGCACTTTAAAGGAAAAATACACACCGGTATTCCATTTCTCCCTAACGATTTTAAGCATCGAAGTATTTAACTAGCATGTGAAATAGCGTGTGAAAAAGTGGTAGTTTTAAGCTTTTCTGCTAATATAATATGGAATCGCGTATCTAAAGAATTTAATAATTGTATGATTATATTCGTGTGCTGCGACAGGGCTGTGTAGGGCTGTTTCGCCTGCCTGTTCATGCGAGCTGTCTTGTAGCCTACTGGTCTACGTGTGTGACTACCAACTAGCAGGTTGTGTGTTCGAATCCAGCGGGTGTTGGACTTTTCTTTTAACAAACATTTCTTCCAAAAAATAGAATAGCGATATTATGGACAATCAATTGACTTTTATATTTCAAAATATCGCAACATGATCGATTCTAAGTCATTTTTGACAACGGTCCCTGCTTCTGCTTCCTGCTTCTATTGTGTGTGTGTGTGCAACAGAGTAAATTTTTATAGAGAAATGGAGGCTGGACAGTATGCGTTACAATATAAACATTTATATTGATTTAAATCGTGTTCTGATTTAAATCGCAAACGCGTGTTTAATTATATGTGTTTTTTAATCATAATCAGGCTAATGCAACATAAATTGATACAGTATCTTTGTCTTCTAAGTATCTTAATAAACTTTCAGCATAGCTTTCTACCCGTCAAGATTTATATTTCTTTTGGGATCAAACGTGGAAGGATTAGATTATAATCGTTTTTATTTGTCAAATACGTGATTGTATTTCTGAATGTTATGTGACACCTACAGTAGTTCACTGCTTTAAATACATCGAATTAAGAAAGTTATGTGTAGCACTTTAGATCTTTTTTCTGAACCAGGGAAAATCTGATCATGTTTCTCTATAACAATAATAAAAAACTTTATTTCACATATCGCCTTTAAAAGTGGCATCTCAAAGCAATACAGTAGATCGAAAAACAGTTAAAAGGGACCAAATTAAATACCAGACAATCGCAAACGCGTTTTCAATAAAATTATTTTATTCATTCAGCAGTTTGTGAGAGGGACATCCAGCAGAGAGAGACACACACACCGGTTTTCATTGACAAAATTTTTTTTTTTTTTAATTCCTCTTGTCTAACAGGAATGTTTTGTTTGACCGGGGTAAAGTTAGCTCGAAGTTCGAAAACGATTTTGGCACGCCTGTAGCGCTTTCACGAAACCTCTTAGAGTTGCGAGAATGCTTGTTTTGTGTATAAAATACATTGTGGATGCTTTCTCAGCCTTTACTTTTTCGTTTTTATGACATTTTTTTGACCAAGCACGAATATTCTTCTGTCCATATCTTCGCAATGGAAGCACAGAACGCCGTCAAACCAAATGCATTTTAAAGACCACGACTTGTGGATATTTCCACACTCTTTACATCAAACTATCAGTGAGCTAATTATCTTTTTTTAAACCTCCGGTTTTTCATCGATGCGTAATTACGCACGAACTGGAACCCGGGGGACCGCTGTGTGCACACGTTCACAATGCGAGAAATACTGTTCAATACGGCTTCGTGCGAAAAACCCGTATATGACCATAGGAAGCAGAACAGCGCAGTCTCCCATTACCCAGACTGTAAGCACGGGAATAAAGCTTTGTTTGATTTCTGAAACCCTTCCTTTACGTCCTGTTTTCATTCAGGTAAGGGTCAACTATATTGAAAATACTACTGACAGCAGGAAGATTAAAATATTCTTTACTCAGCAGCTTATTAAAAACAGCTCCCATGATGTTCAAACCGATTTTTTACACAGAACACTGACACAGCTTTGTGTTCTGAATCTCTTTTTCTCTTGCTTTTATTTAATGTGGCACAATGCACTGGGATAGGGGTATTCTGTTCACAAACCAATAGCATTTAAACCACAGCACCCACAATGCTGCAAGTGTTTTGCACACTATGCAGGTCCTCTGACTTTTCCCAGCTTTGTTTTGGGTTGTGGAACCTTTCTTTATATTTTTTAGGATTTTCTGAAGATAACACTACAGGTAATACACTGGGACAGGTGGGTCATCTTCATGGCTCAATAGCATTTCAAATACAGCACCCACACTGCTGTACCCAAGTGTTTTACACACCAGACAGGCCCCCGAACCTCGTACAACCTTGCTGTGGCTGTGGCCCCTTTCTTTAATTTTTTTTATGATTTTTTGAAGATAACACTACAGGTAATACACTGGGATAGGTGGGTCGTCTTCATGGCTCAACAGCATTTCAAATACAGCACCCACACTGCTGAAACCAAGTGTTTTACACACCAGACAGGCCCCCTAACTTTATATAACCTTGCTGTGGCTGTGGCCCCTTTCTTTAATTTTTTATGATTTTTTGAAGATAACACTACAGGTAATACACTGGGATAGGTGGGTCGTCTTCATGGCTCAATAGCATTTCAAATACAGCACCCACACTGCTGTACCCAAGTGTTTTACACACCAGACAGGCCCCCGAACCTCGTACAACCTTGCTGTGGCTGTGGCCCCTTTCTTTAATTTTTTTATGATTTTTTGAAGATAACACTACAGGTAATACACTGGGATAGGTGGGTCGTCTTCATGGCTCAATAGCATTTCAAATACAGCACCCACACTGCTGAAACCAAGTGTTTTACACACCAGACAGGCCCCCTAACTTTATATAACCTTGCTGTGGCTGTGGCCCCTTTCTTTAATTTTTTATGATTTTTTGAAGATAACACTACAGGTAATACACTGGGATAGGTGGGTCGTCTTCATGGCTCAATAGCATTTCAAATACAGCACCCACACTGCTGTACCCAAGTGTTTTACACACCAGACAGGCCCCCGAACCTCGTACAACCTTGCTGTGGCTGTGGCCCCTTTCTTTAATTTTTTTATGATTTTTTGAAGATAACACTACAGGTAATACACTGGGACAGGTGGGTCATCTTCATGGCTCAATAGCATTTCAAATACAGCACCCACACTGCTGAAACCAAGTGTTTTACACACCAGACAGCCCCCAGAACCTTATACAACCTTTCTGTGGTTGTGGCCCCTTTCTTTATTTTTTTAATAAGAATTTTAGTTTTTCAATATGGCACCATTAGACAGGCGGTACATGGGGATTGGGGGGTGCTATTCATGAGTCAATAGCTCTTCAAGCACAACAGCCACAGTGCTGCAACCAGGTGTTTTACACCAGACATTTCCCCTAACCTTATACAACCTCGCTTTGAGTTGTGGAACATTTATTTATTTTTTAATTGTTTTTTTGACTGTAATCAAGTGTTGTGCTCACTAGGCAGGCCTCCTGACCTTTCACAGTCATGCTTTGTTGTGTGCAACTTTAATTATCTTTTTAGGATTTTTTGAACATGGCAACTTCCACCGAGACGGGTGTGGGGTGTGGGGGTGCTCTTCAATAGCTTTTTCATCTATACACACAAACGGATGTAACCAAGACACTCAGAACCTGTCACGCAGGGGCTGACTGCTGAGGATAGGGATCCAATGCGGTGCCCTTGGTAGGGTTGGCGCGAGACGCAGGCGTAGTCGGAGTAAACAGGCAGGGGCCCGAGTCCGGGAAGGCGTAGTACAGGCGTAGGCACAGAATCGACAGGCGAAGGCGTAGTCGAGGGACTGGCAGGGGTCGGAGTCCGGGAAGGCGTAGAAGTTGCGTCGGTAGGCAGAGGCGTAAATGAAGAGACAGGCTGGGGTCAGGATCCGAGAAAGCGTAAAACAGGCGAAGGTACAAAATCGAGTGGCTAAAGCAGTTGTCGGAAAAGCGGGGTCGAGGTCCAGGGGAGAAGTCATAGTAAGGCAAAGGCGTAGTTAGTAGGTAAGCTCCGGGAGAGAATCTCAATCGTGAGCAATGACCAGGGGACAGATGAGGGTTTAAGTAGAGGACTGATTGACATGTGCACGTTTGGTATGGGGAGAGCTCGAGGGAATGCGGGAGCGCTTGCCTGCGTGAGGGAGATTCATGACAGAACCAACAGAATAAACCTGAACTCATAGAAAAACAAGAATGCCCCCGAGACACCTGAATCCCCCTCCTGGACCACTCTGGTATCAACACCCCCAAACCCATCCATACCAGCTTACAAGATTCAGAATCGGTGCAACCCTCCAACCTGGACCAAGAGCAGGATGGGACAAGAACCTGCACCACACTACGTACACAGGTTTGTATTTTTGGCTGAAGATGAAAATGTCTAACATAGATTGTTTTGGTTCTAGCAAACAATAAAAATAGTTGTTAAAATCCAAACACACATAATGAGATCACTCTCTGTCAGTATGTGTAACATTCTGGGTCTGGGCTCCTCTGTATTTGGGCTAAAGAGAGTTCAACAACATTTATTAAATGCACTGACATCATAATCTGACAAGATCCATTGTTTAGGGGAGACTTGACCACCCACTGTCCCCCTGGTATCGTGAAGCTCATTGTCCTTTAGCTTTCCAAAACCAGAATCACTTGGGACTCCGGGGGGATCGGTGTATGCAAAATATGAATTCCTTATGCAAGAAATTGTATATGGTCAATATAGCGATCATATCTTATCAGCAGATGGTAATCTCCAAGGAACAAGTAATAGGTTTATTCCACGCTGAAAAATGATCAAATAATTGATGAACCCAAGTGATTTGAAAGAAATGTTAAACAACTCAAAGCGAGGTTGTATAAGGTTAGGGGAGCTGTCTGGTGTGTAAAACACCTGGTTGCAGCACTGTGGCTGTTGTGCTTGAAGAGCTATTGACTCGTGAAGAGCACGATGTACTATCCCCATGTACCGCCTGTCTAATGGTGCCATATTGAAAAACTCATAAAAAAATAAAGAAAGGGGCCACAACCACAGCAAGGTTGTATAAGGTTCTGGGGGCTGTCTGGTGTGTAAAACATCTGGTTTCAGCAGTGTGGCTGTTGTATTTGAAATGCTATTGAGCCATGAAGATGACCCACCTGTCCCAGTGTATTACATGTAGTGTTATCTTCAGAAAATCATAAAAAAATAAAGAAAGGGGCCACAGCCACAGCAAGGTTATATAAAGTTAGGGGGCCTGTCTGGTGTGTAAAACACTTGGTTTCAGCAGTGTGGGTGCTGTATTTGAAATGCTATTGAGCCATGAAGACGACCCACCTGTCCCAGTGTATTACCTGTAGTGCTATCTTCAGAAAATCATTACAAAATAAAGAAAGGGGCCACAGCCACAGTAAGGTTGTACGAGGTTCGGGGGCCTGTCTGGTGTGTAAAACACTTGGTTTCAGCAGAGTGGGTGCTGTATTTGAAATGCTATTGAGCCATGAAGACGACCCATCTGTCCCAGTGTATTACCTGTAGTGTAATCTTCAGAAAATCATAAAAAATTAAAGAAAGGGGCCACAGCCACAGCAAGGTTGTACAAGGTCCGGGGGCCTGTCTGGTGTGTAAAACACTTGGTTTCAGCAGAGTGGGTGCTGTATTTGAAATGCTATTGAGCCATGAAGACGACCCACCTGTCCCAGTGTATTACCTGTAGTGTAATCTTCAGAAAATCATAAAAAAATTAAAGAAAGGGGCCACAGCCACAGCAAGATTGTACGAGGTCCGGGGGCCTGTCTGGTGTGTAAAACACTTGGTTTCAGCAGAGTGGGTGCTGTATTTGAAATGCTATTGAGCCATGAAGACGACCCACCTGTCCCAGTGTATTACCTGTAGTGTTATCTTCAGAAAATCATTACAAAATAAAGAAAGGGGCCACAGCCACAGTAAGGTTGTATGAGGTTTGGGGGCCTGTCTGGTGTGTAAAACACTTGGTTTCAGCAGAGTGGGTGCTGTATTTGAAATGCTATTGAGCCATGAAGAAAACCCACCCATCCCAGTGTATTACCTGTAGTGTTATCTTCAGAAACTCATTACAAAATAAAGAAAGGGGCCACAGCCACAGTAAGGTTGTATGAGGTTCGGGGGCCTGTCTGGTGTGTAAAACACTTGGTTTCAGCAGTGTGGGTGCTGTATTTGAAATGCTATTGAGCCATGAAGACAACCCACCCATCCCACCTGTAGTGTTATCTTCAGAAAATCATAAAAAAATAAAGGTTCCATAACCCAAAACAAAGCTGGGAATAGTCAGATGACCTGCTTAGTGTGCAAAACACTTACCTGCAGCATTGTGGGTGCTGTGGTTTAAATGCTATTGGTTTGTGAACAGAATACCCCTATCCCAGTGCATTGTGCCACATTAAATAAAAGCAAGAGAAAAAGAGATTCAGAACACAAAGCTGTGTCAGTGTTCTGTGTAAAAAATCGGTTTGAACATCATGGGAGCTGTTTTTAATAAGCTGCTGAGTAAAGAATATTTTAATCTTCCTGCTGTCAGTAGTATTTTCAATATAGTTGACCCTTACCTGAATGAAAACAGGACGTAAAGGAAGGGTTTCAGAAATCAAACAAAGCTTTATTCCCGTGCTTACAGTCTGGGTAATTGGAGACCGCGCTGTTCTGCTTCCTATGGTCATATACGGGTTTTTCGCATGAAGCCGTATTGAACAGTATTTCTCGCTTTGTGAACGTGTGCACACAGAGGTCCCCCGGGTTCCAGTTCGTGCGTAATTACGCATCGATGAAAAACCGGAGGTTTAAAAAAAGATAATTAGCTCACCGATAGATTGATGTAAAGGCTGTGGAAATATCCACACGTCGTGGTCTTTAAAATGCTTTTGGTTTGAAGGCGTTCTGTGCTTCCATTGCGGAGATATGGACAAAAGCATATTCGTGCTTGGTCAAAAAAATGTCATAAAAACGAAAAAGTAAAGGCTGAGAAATCATCCACAATGTATTTTATACACAAAGCAAGTGTTTTTGTAACTCTAAGAGATTTCGTGAAAGCGCTACAGGCGTGCCAAAATCGTTTTCGAACTTCAAGCTAACTTTACCCCGGTTTTGTTTGTGGACAGACTGTTAGACTAGAGGAAAAGACCGCCTCCTCCTACGAAGCATTAATCGCGTATCTAAGGAAAATTGCAGTATAACTTTGTTCATGCACATCATTATACAGTATCTCATTTTGTATTTCGATAAAAAAAATCGTTTGCCCAGCCACTACTGTTGTTATTGTTTTTATCCTGTAAAGCGTTTCCTTTTTCTGCGTTTTCCATTTCCTTTTTCTGATCACTCGCTTTCTGGATACACATCTCACCTGTCCTGTTCTTTATTTTCCTGGTTTGCTGATTATGCCTGCTGCGGTCCACTCCTACCCTCACACCTAAAGAATACTATTTTAAATTTCTTGGCGCAGTTCATTAACCCTTGTATGTGCTGTCCGCGCCCAAAATGCAATTTAAAAAAAGTCAAAAACCGCGCTCAAAATGCAATTTAGAGCTTAATAAGATACACTCCACAGGCAAAATTAAAGACAAAGTTAAAGACGATTAAAATCTGTAATCTTTCCACTTGTACTGTGAGTCATCGGAAAGTTTCTGCTTTGTGTAAGGATGGTGAGAAAGCTGTGCTCAATGTATTTAAGGGACTTAAAAGTAAAAGGAGATGCTTCATATTGCTTGACTAATTTTAAAAACTAAGTTATAAATGCAGACGCTCCCTCGGTGCCGCGCCGGGTGTAAATATCAAAGTATACATTCCCAACAAGAATTGTACCCATCTGTCATGCAAATAAAACACCTTGAATTGAATTGAATTGAGGGAGAGAGGGGGGGAGGGGGACAGAGATACTGTACTGTAGACAGGACTCAAGGCAAATAAGATACTTATGGGTACGCAGGCATTCACAACAGCAACATACGAAACGTTTGCACGTACTGTATAGTTAAGTTATTACTTGGTTTTCAAAGTGCAATGAAATACAATATTGTTGTTGCTGCTGTTCTGGTTGTTTTTATCCCGTAAAGCGTTTTGAGAAGCCACCTTTAAAGGCGATATATACTGTAAAACCGCTGATTCTTATGGAATGTGTTCCGCAGGAGATTCAAATTTTTATTTATTTATTTTTTAATCGCGTATCTAAGGAAATCTCAGTATAACTTTGTTCATGAACAAACAGTGGCATGTTACATTATCATTAGTTTTTTTAACAAGGCTCGCCAGCTAATGTGAATCGAAACCTGTCTTGCTAGCTTTTAAAGTCGTGCATGTGTAAACGACAATTGAAATAGAGAAAAAAGACCTGACTGACAAGCCGATACATACTCTTAGAGTTTGATTAATAGGGAATATAATACAAAAATATAGTACTAAAAAAGGTACTACCACTTTTAAAGGTGATATGTAAAATAAAGTTTTTTATTATTGTTATAGAGAAACATAATCAGATTATCCCTGGTTCAGAAAAAAAGATCTAAAGTGCTACACATAACTTTCTTAATTCGATGTATTTAAAACAGTGAACTACTGCAGGTGTAACATAACATTCAGAAATACAATCGAGAATAGTTTTGTGGTGTTTGTTTAGATGAAACGTTCCTAAAACGTATAACGTAATAAAATTAAAGACGATTAAAATCTGTAATCTTTCCACTTGTACTGTGAGTCATAGGAAAGTTTCTGCTTTGTGTAAGGATGGTATCGAAAAGCAATCTTAAGTGGTGAGAAAGCTGTGCTCAATGTATTTAAGGGGCTTAAAAGTAAAAGGAGATGCTTCATATTGCTTGACTAATTTTAAAAACTAAGTTATAAATGCAGACGCTCCCTCGGTGCCGCGCCGGGTGTAAATATCAAAGTATACATTCCCAACAAGAATTGTACCCATCTGTCATGCAAATAAAACACCTTGAATTGAATTGAATTGAGGGAGAGAGGGGGGTAGGGGGACAGAGATACTGTACTGTAGACAGGACTCAAGGCAAATAAGATACTTATGGGTGCGCAGGCATTCACGACAGCAACATACGAAACGTTTGCACGTACTGTATAGTTAAGTTATTACTTGGTTTTCAAAGTGCAATGAAATACAATATTGTTGTTGCTGCTGTTCTGGTTGTTTTTATCCCGTAAAGCGTTTTGAGAAGCCAACTTTAAAGGCGATATATACTGTAAAACCCCTGATTCTTATGGAATGTGTTCCGCAGGAGATTCAAATTTTTATTTATTTATTTTTTAATCGCGTATCTAAGGAAATCTCAGTATAACTTTGTTCATGAACAAACAGTGGCATGTTACATTATCATTAGTTTTTATAGCTAATGTGAATCGAAACCTGTCTTGCTAGCTTTTAAAGTCGTGCATGTGTAAACTGTACTAGAGGGCATGCAAGTTACTCTGCCCCTTTCAGCTGCAGGGAGTCCCTCTGCTGCAACACACAGCAGACAGAACGGGAGACTATTGCCTTTCATATCTGACACCAGTGAAGTAAAAGGGGTGTCTAAAGGGGTGATTTCAGACCACATTTTAGTTACTTTATTTTGTTTACTTTTAACATTTCTGTAATTTACAGTAGATGTCACAATAGAAGCTCGAAGCCTATTATACTCAGTCTAGCCTTGGATCCTCTGAGTCCCATGACTCAGTCTTGTCTGCTTTCCTAGAATAAAACCAGTTAAGTCTTGTGTACTATGCAATTTATATTTTCCGATTCCATGCATTCCCTTAATGTTTAGAGTTTACTATATTCTCCAGACTCAAACACATAAGTACTAATAGCTCTGTCCCTTTAGGAGACTCTTTGCAGTACTGTGTCCCACTACCCCCATGAATTCTTTAGGTTGGGTCTAATATTTTCCAGTAATATACAGAATGGCATACAAAATGCTGTCAGGCAGGTAAAAGAAAAGAGAAAAATATAAATATTTCCATTTTACAGACGTTCACACATTTATAACATTTTGGCTCAATAAAAAGCTAACCCAATAATTAAATGTGATAAAGTATAGTTTGGATGTTTATACATTCATGTTAATCGTATTCTTGATTTATTTCAATAAGTGTTCATGTTTCATTTGCTAACTTAGAGCATATTGTGCAATGAAGAATAAAATAGCTGCATGACAAGTGACTTCCTTCTCTCAGTGGAAATTAAAAGGTAGCCTGATAAATTATAAGACAGTAAGAAAGGTTCCAATCAGGAGGAGACAATTCTTTCCATTTTTTTTGTTTGATTGCTGGTAGCAAACTGATCTGAGGATCTACTCCAGCTCTTTCTCTTTTTATCATACAGTAAATTTTATTTCTTGCTTTCTGAAACACAATATAACAAAAAATAACCTCACAAACTCAAAGAAAAAATCCTTGCTCCCCCCCCCCCTCCCCTTGGCAGTACTTCCTCCCATGCTTTTAACTAAGGACATCTAAAATACTGTCAAACAGCTACAATGGTATCTCTGTACAAGGCTTTGACTGTGTCAATCACAGCACCTACCGTTCCCTTACCAGCAACAACATGGATTCTAACACTCAGACATTAAAAAAGTCAGGCCAAGAGAGAAAATACTGAGCTTTACAACATGCGGTACCAGTAACATTTTACCCACAGTAGACTCACCAACCAGATGTGTTTCAGTTTCTGCGATAAGCCTAGATTAATCATATCCTCTCCTCTAGTAGGAGCACCAAGTGTAAACATGTTACGTCCCTATTAAAAATAATGGCAAAACAGAAGTTCACTCTTTCTAGAACATACCTTCCTATGGACACTCCTAAAATGTATAAAATAGTGTCCACAGCATCTCATAATAGAGGCAAATGGGGAACTACAAACTCATTTCATACAATGCCATCCATGAGGGGTTAAATACACCCTGAGAGAAATTAATTTCTGGATAATTCAACGGCTGTGATTTCTGGAATATGTATTATCCCAAATATTTTCAAAAGAAATTGAATCATTTCAATGAATCTGTGCCATTCAAGTACCTACTCCAGACAGTAACCACTGCTAAGGGTTTATATGAAGCTTGCATTAAAAGACTTTAAAAAAATGTCATGTTCCCATAAAAAAGTCATGCCTTGGAGTATAGACCCCCAAAGGAATGCCATAGACTCAAACTGCAAAATAAACACAAACAGAAAGAAAGTATTTGTATTGTAATTGCAAATCCTGGTATGAGTGATTGGTATGACTTTCCTCATTACAAATCTCTTATTAGAATTTAAATTTCTCTGTAACTCCAGGTCAGAACAGAGAAAATGTAACTGCCTTAAGGAGTTTACGATTATGAAAAATATAAGGATAAGCATGATACGTATGTCTTCTGTCATTTTCTAAGTCATGTTACTGAGCACCAAATCTTATTGAGAATATGAATCCATTTAAGGTTTATACCATTAAAGTAAAGGTTTATTCCATGCTGAAAATGTTTGTACCAGACTTTTTTGAGGCCTGTTTAATTGTGTCTGAAGTCTGATGTTGTAAATTTTATTGTTAAAAAGATCCATGAAAATGTCACTACTAAAGTTAGCTGGTACTGTTGGTATTGTAAGTGGCAAGTAGAGCTCATATTTTAGATTTTGTGTAGTTGCTAGCGTTGAACTGTGTGTTGGATGCACATGAATTGAAGGAATGGGCAAACATAGCTGATGCGGATCCACAGAGCCAGCATATTAAGATGTTTATAATTAGAGGCAATTTGTTTAAATAACTAGGTATGGATACTGATGTGCAAGAGAGGTGGAAAGGCTGTTTCCTTAAGCCAGCACTATAAAATATTTTATTCTCAGTGAGATGCTGCAATTTCATAGTGGGTTTCTAACACTGTGTATAGTTCCATCCACAAAGTGCCTTTACTTCCATCCATTTCTAATCTCTTTATCCAGTACAGAGGATTTGGAGCCTATCCCAGTAAGCGACGGACACAAGGCAGAATACACCCTGGACATAGCGCCAGTCCATCACAGGACAGACAGACACAAACACACACGCACCAGGGCCAGTTTAAATCTAACCTCAGAACCTTTCTTTTCAGAAGACTTAGTGTCTGTATCTGCTTCATTTTCTAATTTTGGTAGCACCTCTAACTGCTTGTCTTTCTTATATGCATTTACTTTGTAATCTGTGGTCCTTTTATCTGTTTTTACATCTACTGTATTGCTTTGAGATGCCACCTTTAATGGTGATATATCAAATAAAGTTTTTTATTATTGTTATAGGGAAACATGATCAGATTTTCCCTGGTTCAGAAAAAAAGATCTAAAGTATACTAGTTTGTCACTCTTCTCATTCCCTTTGCTAAATGACTTTTCATACTAATCTGATCAATCTAACTGCCAGTTTTCTGTGCTTTCTCTATCCTGCTAGATTTGCAATTATTCTGAAAATTTTCATCTTGAAATAACTCATTTCTAAATACCTTTTTCACTGTTAACATCTTGCAGCAACTCTGCAACAAAATATACACTCAGCTCAGCCTGACAGTTCATCCTGCTACCAACATTAAATAAAACAAATCTTAAGATTTCTATATTTATGTCTTTATTTAGTGGTTTCATTAGTGACAAAGGCTAGACTTTCTTGGAAAAATGTCTTTTATGTGTTGCGGAAAAAACTGACTTGCTTTAACAAAATATGTTTACAAATCCTTTCACCTGGCATTTTTGTAGTTAGAAATTATGGAACACTCTGTTAAAAGCAAGGGAGTTTTTATGTCCGTTGCAGTTCTTTTGCAACATGAATATAATTATATCGTTATTAATTTCTTGAGATACGCGATTCCATATTATATTCCCTTTTAATCAAATTCTAAAAGTATGCTTGTTGACTCCGGTATCGCGTTAGTTAAAGACTTCGATGCTTAAAATGTTTAGGGAGAAATGGAATACTGGTGTGTATGTTTTCTTTAAAGTACCGAGACCAGCCATATACTGTATGTTTAAGTTCCAAAATTAATATCGTTTATGGACTTCACATGCGTTGCAGTATGCTCCTATTCTTTTTATGGCACTAAGATTTCCCTTCTGCTTTGTGTAAGGATGGTATCAAAAGCAATCTTAAGTGGTGAGAAAGCTGTGCTCAATGTATTTAAGGGACTTAAAAGTAAAAGGAAATGCTTCATATTGCTTGACTAATTTTAAAAACTAAGTTATAAATGCAGACGCTCCCTCGGTGCGCTGCTCTGGTCCGCCGGCTCTTACACAGTGCCTATCTGCCGTAAGCGTTACAATATACATACCCAACACTGCTTGTACCCATCTGTCATAAAACAAGTTACAAATAAAACACCTTGAATTTAATTGAATTGAGGGGAGAGGGGGGGAATACTAAGCCAATACTGGCTCAATACCCTCAATGGGCTTTGACGTGCTAATGCGTTGGTTTAACAGTCCGGGTGTGGCAAGCTTCCAATGTCAACTCGACTCGATTGGAAGACAATGAACGTATTTTAGCCCTAAATGAATTAATAGCAAACATGGTTTACATAAAATACATTTTTCCAAGAAAGTTTATAATAATACGATCTATAGTTGAAATCTGAGCCTACTGTAAAAATAAAGGAAAAGCATTTTCAGAGAGCAATCACGCTGTGTTTATGTAGAAAAAGCGATTAGGTTTATGAGCAATCTAATTACCTATTCGCTTAAAACGCTATATAAAATAAAGTTTATTTAGAGATGAATGATCAGTGTCGCAGTTTAAATAATTTTTGTAGGAGGGCTTGGACAGATTCCAAGTGCATTTTTGCAATTTACGTTGCATTGTCCAATGTTCTGTTGTAATACAGGCTAGAATACAGTTACAGTAGTCTAAGCTTTATCAGCCTGTTTAAAATAATTTTTTTGAATCCCCGGCGGAACACACTCCATAGGAATCAGCGCTTTTATACAGTATATCGCCTTTAAACACATATATTTAAACACGTGTTTACGATTTAAATCAAAACGCGATTCAAATCAATATAAATGTATATTTTGTAACGCATAGGTGACTATTCATTGTTATTAAAAAGACTTAAATTCGATCATGTCGTGATATTTAGAAATATAAATTTGTTTGGTGTGAGTGAGGTTTTATTTAATTTCTGACCAAGGGAAACGTTTCATTTTTTCAAAGAAATGTTTGTTAAAAAATAAAGTCATAGTTCCATGGGATTTAATCACAGACCATGTGACATGGGAGTCAGGAAACTAACACACAGCGCCACCGGATTTAATAACGCAATAAAAACGCTATAAAATAATGTGACTAGGCACAGAAAAAGTTTACAGCACAGTACAATAATAAATGCTGACCATGACTTTAGAAGCATAAATTACCTTACACTCAATTTAAACACAAGCTGTCTTTCTGTATGAACCTGTAAGCTGGTTCATACAGAAAATGTATAAATGCATTAGCCTGATTATGATTAAAAAACACATAATTAAACACGCGTTTCCGATTTAAATCAGAACACGATTTAAATCAATATAAATGTTTATATTGTAACGCATACTGTCCAGCCTCCATTTCTCTATAAAAATTTACTCTGTTGCACACACACACACACAATAGAAGCAGGAACCGCTGTCAGAAGGGAAGATATGTTCAAAATATCGCAAATATCGATCATGTTGCGATATTTTGAAATATAAAAGTCAATTGATTGTCCATAATATCGCTATTCTATTTTTTCGAAGAAATGTTTGTTAAAAGAAAAGTCCAGCACCAGCTGGATTCAAACACACAACCTGTGCATTGTTAGTCACGCACCTAGACCAGTAGGCTACAAGACAACTCGCATGAACAGGGAGGCGAAACAGCCTTACACAGCCCTGTCGCAGTACACGAATATAATCATACCGTTATTAAATTCTTTAGATACGCGATTCCATATTATATTCCCTTTTAATCAAATTCTAAAAGTATGCTTGTTGACTCCGGTATCGCGTTAGTTAAAGACTTCGATGCTTAAAATGTTTAGGGAGAAATGGAATACTGGTGTGTATTTTTTTCTTTAAAGTACCAAGACCAGCTATATACTGTATGTTTATGTTCCAAAATTAATATCGTTTATGGCCTTCACACGCGTTACAGTATGCTCTTATTCTTTTTATGCTCAGCTACTAAGATTTCCCTTCAGTGGTAAAATTCAATATCTACAACGGGCACAGTAAAGACGTTTACAGTAAGTCTTTCTACGACAGACCAACGGACCACGAGTGCCCCTGTCGGTCAACCAATCACGCACCGCGTCATATTGCATCATGATACGCGATACCGCAGCCAATTACCTGCGGTACGTGTCTGTACCACGCACTTTGAATGGCTGCATCTGTATGTGTGAGTGTGTGTGCACGCGCGCTCATGTTGGTCATTGAGAATTTCTGGGGTTCCTATGAGATGATGACTTGTAGGTGGTACTTGGATGCTTTGGTTGGATTAGGGGTGGTACTTCGTCCAAAAAGTTTGAGAACCACTGTCTTAGGGGAACTGGACTGGTCTAATTCGTTAGTACTGCGTTTGTGCCAATTTGTGCCGTTGAAAGTAACTTCCCAGCTGCTTTTGTTCCTAAGATATAACATCTTCTTTTTCAGGGTGTGACCTTGCCCAGCTCCCCTACAATTTCGTAGGGGAACCAGACTGATCTCAACCCTTAGTGCTGCGTTTTTGCCGGTTTGTGCTGTTGAAATAGTGTATGTGCCGCTTTCGTTCCCAAGATATGCTGTAGCGCCTTGTTTTTTCGGGTGATCATGCAAGGTGACTTTGACCTCCAGTGACCCCGTCTTCCGAGTTCAAGTGCTCTGTTACTGGTGCGAGAGTAACAATTCTGCAATTTTGTGGCAGTGGTTGATTATCAGTAAATCAGTAAAATAATTTAATTCACTTTATTTTCTGAACAGCCAATTAACCAAACATAAAAAACTAATCTTGGTCACTTGTGTATTTGTAATACACCATATATATAATGTACAAACATTAATTACCATTCTAAATCCAAAGTCATGCATTGCTTTAAAAGCTTACTGCTAAATTTAAGAATTAATCATTTTATTAGTTTTATCAAAAAGCCATCTAAAAATCTAAGTTTACCATATGCTAAATTGCAAAGGTCTGAATACGTTTGCAAGACACTATATTTTCTTATTTTCAAGATAAGTTTATAGTGTAATAAGGTTTCTCATCAATAACTGAATAAAACGCTAACAAGCCATTATTATGTTTTGAAAAGCCATTTTTATTGTTATAGTTTTTATAACATTTTTGAAATACAGAATGTATTGCTTTGATTTCTAAAAGAAGCATATATATTTATATTGTTACACAGATTATTAAAAAAAAGCTTTCAATGGTTAACTTTGCTTTTTTACTCAAAGTGCAGCAAAAGTGCACTTTTTCACCTCAGTCATCCAGACAGATTTCCATGTTTTTCACTACAACTTATACACTATAAATGCATGTATATGGTAGTTTGGTGACTTAAGTTCCAAGGTCCAGTGGTTCTTCTTTATTGCATCAGCACAATTTGATATTTTCTTGAGAGGGTAACTCAGAAGCTCCTATAAGAAAAAAAAATACTTTGAAACATTCTTATAATCATCATAATATAGTGAATGCTACATGGTATATGTATACCACTATATGGACCAAATTCAGGCTGTCTCAACCACCTGCCATTCATTAACCTTGATTAGCATTGTATTAATGCCCTACAGCACCAATGCTCAGTTATTGAGTTGTTTTCAGCCACACTATATCCTGATCTGAGAGTTCTTGTTTTCTACTCCCATCCTGCTTACTGGTCTTGTATAGTCCCCCTCTTGCTTCCCATCTTTGCTGCTGGCAGTCCTTTTCAAGTCCACTTCAATTTCCCTTTATCTACCAGAACGGCTCCAGCTGTCTATGCCTGTTCTTTCCTGCAATTTTGGAACCTTCCATCAGTCCCTATTTCTGTACTGCATCAACCTCTTTGTACTTTGTGTTCCACTATACAATAAACTAGGCAAAACCATGCATATGAATCCCCCAGGTCCTTCGAATCCCACCAGCCTTATTCCATCTAGCCATGATGTAACAAAGATGCTATCCAGAAAGAATATGAGTCGGTGATTTCTAGCTGTTAACCATTACTGTATTTACTATGACTATTCTCTACCCTGAAAAAGATGCATGAATTTGCAACAAAGTATATTACTAAGGCATAAGATGTACAAAACACAAAACATTAATACCTGTTTATGTTGTTAACATAGTGAACACTGGTGAATGCAATGCATAGACACAAAGAAGACAATTTTCAGGTGGTCTTCATTATGCAGCTGCCATATGAAGGCAATTACAGAGGAGAGCTGTTTTAAAAAAACATGAACTTGATGATATAGTAAGAAGTTGTATTTTTTGGGAAATAATCACCACACATATACATCTAACCAGAGGTGTCATGTTAACTTTTTCTAATTATACAGTTCATAACGTAGCACTGTTAATAACTTATAGCACTGTTAATAAGTATGCCATGTGTCATTTTATCAAAACATTTACAATGACCAGACTTTGATTAGTACTTTGTTTCAGTACTTTAATGTTGCTTGAGAACAGGTGGATCTCTGACTTGATCACAGATTCAGTCCTGGGTCATGACACTATCCAACTGTAAGCCAGGGTTACCCAAGCATTGGTACACAATTGACTGAGAGCTGGTACAGAGTTAATCACGATTCTTTTCTTAATTACAAAATGACCCCTGTGGCCTCTAATGTGTTTGCAGGCATGTGTTGCTATTTATGAAAATGTCTCTCTCCTCCAATCAGATCTGAACCTTCAGTATGATGCTACTGTATTATACTACACCTGCAAGTCCGTGATGTGTTATAAGCTAAATAGTTCATATATATTTCAGGAATATATGGAGGGAGTACAAAACCTACCTCACCCTGTTGCTGAAACCAATACTCTAGTTTCTTTCAAGAAACATTTGGATTAGATTCTTGAATCAATTAGTTGTTACCTTATAACTATATAATTATGCTACAGATGCAGCCATTCAAAGTGCGCGGTACACACACGTACCGGAGGTAATTGGCTACGGCGTCGCGCATTGTGACGCAAGATGACGCGCGGTACGTGATTGGTTGACCGACAGGGGCACTCGTGGTCCGTTGGTCTGATGTAGAAAGATTTACAGTAAACGTCTTTACTGTGCCTGTTGTAGTATTGAATATTTATATGGAATTTTACCACTGAAGGGAAATCTTAGTACCGGAGCATAAAAAGAATAGGAGCATACTGCAACGCGTGTGAAGGCCATAAACGATATTAATTTTGGAACTTTAACATACAGTATATGGCTGGTCTCGGTACTTTAAAGAAAACATACACACCAGTATTCCATTTCTCCCTAAACATTTTAAGCATCGAAGTCTTTAACTAATGTGATACCGGAGTCAACAAGCATACTTTTAGAATTTGATTAAAAGGGAATATAATATGGACTCGCGTATCTAAAGAAATTAATAACGATATAATTATATTCATGTTGCAAAAAAACTGCAACGGACATAAAAACTCCCTTGCTTTTAACAGAGCGTTCCATAATTTCTAACTACGAAAATTATTTAAACTGCGACACTTATCATTCAACCAGAGCTCGAAATATCACAAGGATCCTCTAGGGCACAGCAAAGACTGTATTAAAAGAATCGCATATCTCAAGAAATTAATAAGATATAATTATATTCGTGTACTGCGACAGGGCTGTGTAGGGCTGTTTCACCTCTGTCTTCATGTGACTCTATTCAAAAGCCATTTAGCAAAGAGGGGATGAGAAGAGTGACAAACTAGTATACAGTACAGTACTTTAGATCTTTTTTTCTGAACTGGGGAAAATGTGATCATGTTTCTATATAACAATAATAAAAAAACATTGCCACACCCGGAGCGTTAAACCAACGCATTAGCACGTCAAAGCCCATTGAGGAGCCGGGCGCAATAACTGTTTTGTCCCTTGATTTACTGATCTGCATTAATTACAGAAATTAATTACAGTTCCTGCTCTTTGCAGACGACCTGGTCCTGCTGTCGCCCACAGAACAGAGGCTGCCACAGAACCTGGCGCTGCTGGAGCAGCACTGTCAGACCTGAGCGCTGACAGTCAATCTGGACAAGACCAGAGTTATGGTTTTCCAGAAAAAAAGCCAGACCCCCATTTGTCTTCCTGAGATCGTCAGATTATGAATGAATAAAAGCATCTTATTAAAAACGCGTTTGCGTTTGTCTGGGTATTTACTTTGTAATCTGTGGTTTACATCTACTGTATTGTTTTGAGATGCCACTTTTAAAGGTGATATGTAAAATAAAGTTTTTTATTATTGTTATAGAGAACCATGATCAGATTTTCCCTGGTTCAGAAAAAAGATGATTAAAATCTGTAATCTTTCCACTTGTATGTCATCGGAAAATACAAGAAGTTTCTGCTTTGTGCTAAGACATTCACGAGTACAACCCCCCTCTCTGCGGGTGTGCTGGCTGTGACGAATTAAACCGGTTTCACAGGTATTTTCAAAGTAGGAAGTACAGTACTTACTAGTTAAGAAAGCTAGGCTCCTCAATGAAATCGCTTTAACATGCTAATGCGTTGGTGTAACAGTCCGGGCGTGGCAAGCTTCTAATGTCAACTCGACTTGATTGGAAGACAATGAACATATTCTAGCCCTAAATGAATTAATAGCAAACATGGTTTACATAAAATACATTTTTTCAAGAAAGTTTATAATAATACGATCTATAGTTGAAATCTGAGCCTAAATATAAAGAAAAAGCATTTTCAGAGAGTAATCACGCTGTGTTTATGTAGAAAAAGCGATTAGGTTTATGAGCAATCTAATTACTTATTCGTTTAAAACGTTATATAAAATAAAGTCTATTTAAAGTTGAATGATAAGTGTCGCAGTTTAAATAAATTTCGTAGTTGGCAATTATGAAACGCTCTGTTAAAAGGGAGTTTTTATGTCCGGGAGTTTTTATGACTCCGGTATCACGTTAGTTAAAGACTTCGATGCTTAAAATGTTTAGGGAGAAATGGAATACTGGTGTGTATGTTTTCTTTAAAGTACCGAGACCAGCCATATACTGTATGTTTAAGTTCCAAAATTAATATAGTTTATGGCCTTCACACGCGTTGCAGTATGCTCTTATTCTTTTTATGCTCAGGTACTAAGATTTCCCTTCAGTGGTAAAATTCCATATAAATATTCAATACTTAAACGGGCACAGTTAAGACATTAAATATACATATACATACTGTATACAGTACAGTTTGCATACGGTAATATGTTTATGTTCCTAAATCAATCTCTTTTATGAGCATGTGAAAGGCATGGTGAATCGATTCTCAAAAATTACTGTACTTTGCATGATTGGAAACAAATGCGTGATTGCGAAATGCTGTGGTGTTACTTTTACAAAGACGGTCAATGAAAAAAAGAATGTGGACCAGGGCAATACTTTGAGTTTACACTTACAGCTTGTCCAAGGTCATTCATTATTAATACTATTAGTAATATCTTCGTTAAAGACTTTGATGGCGACAGCCAAAACATGAGAGGTTGAGCTTAATTAGCTCCACCTTGCGGAAATTCCGGATACTATTATTTTGCTTGCGGTATTATAGGAGAATTTACGGTAACTAGCGGTATTTACCGGTAACTCACGGTAGACTGCGTACAGCGCACCGGAAAATAATGCGGTATCGCCTGCGCATTTTGAATGGCTGCATCTGTATAACATGAGTACTTGGTTAATGAAAAAACATCTTTTGCACCACAAGCTGAACGTCACCTGTGAAAATAGAATTTTGTGAACTCTTCATTCTGTTTTCAAAATAGAGTAGTGAACAAAATGCTTAATGATTTTAGAAATTGCAGAATTTTTTGCAAGTATAAATATTGCTTTATAAAGAATACACATTGTATGTTCCTCTAGTTTTCTTTTTAAGATGCTATTTCACATGAAAATGAATACTAAATGTACTTAAAGTGTTATGTAAAATGATTGCAGTTGTGATACCACAGGTGTAATTATGGAGAGGCACTACTTTTCTTAAGGGTTTTTGACTGTACCAAAGATGGTCACTGAAGGAAAGTGGAAAATGGAAAACAGTGATATGACACTGTTCCAGGCAATATAGACTGATTGTTGAACTGCTAGAGAAGAGCTTCAGAGGGGAAAGTACTGTGAGACTGTCACTGTACACTGAACACTGTGTTTAAACTCCTACAATGCTTTGTTCAAAAGCCTGAGAAATGAGATGTAAATTGCTCGTAAATAGATAAGGCTGGAAGTCTAGAGTTAATGAACCATGTTGTATGTAAACAACCTCAGTATGTAACAAACCATCTGAAAGTTATTTGGATTTCAAACTTGCTTTGTTAAACATTGAGGAAAATGGAAATAAACAGAAACCGAAAGGACCTGGGGGCCAGAGTGCTCTTGCTCCTGAGGAAGGACCACAAAGAACTCCAAATAGACAAGGAAGGAAAGATGGACAAAGAGCTCAAGATTTTAAATGTCTGAGTAGACAGAGAGAACATAGATGTAGTTGAAGACCTGGAGCCTTGAGCCGGTTGAGATAGATTTTTTTAAAATTAACTATATATGGTGAACTATTTTCTTTTGATGTGATATGTATAGCAACTCCCAATATTAAGGTAGAAAATGTTAAATATGATACTAAATTAGATGTTCATGAAAGCTGTATTAATTGTATGACCAGGATGAACATTGTATACAGGATGACAATCTAGGGAGTGTTTATGACTTACCTTTAATGCCTGTGATCCTTTGTACAAGCACTGGCACAAAACAGTCCAAAGCCCCATAGTGCCCAGCCTTAAAAACGTGCTTGGCATCTGAAGCAATATCATTCAGCTCTGCTGCAGTTTTAGGGTTATTGAACTCACTTCCCACCTGAATATCAAATATGATTGCAAAAATAGAAATGTTACTTGCTAGAAGATTACATTCCAAAGTGTTAATAAAGGAAAAAAAACATAGTAGTGATAAAATTCTAGTTGTCCATACATATTTATTACCATAAGAACCTACCCCTATAGCAAAGCGGGTAATATTTCTTATTTTCGGTGAGCTCAAAACATCTTTGAGATTCATGGGGTCCAGTAATATCCGTCCATCCGTCAACACAGTCATAATCTTGTTGGCATCCTTTTTTGATCCATTTTCAGCAACAAAAACATGTTCCCTGTCAAATAAAAAGCTTCAAATGTAAGTTCCTATTATATATTTTTCAATACACAGTGTCATTTAAGATTATATGTGTTTATTCATATAACACTTTCCAATGGTGAATTATTACTGACTTATAACCTGCACTCTGATTAACCCACTTTTGGTCACCTAGCATTGGTACACCTTTGTTTTTGTAAGGTATTATACTGTTGCTGATATATTCTGTTTGTAATTTATTGTTCTTACCTGCTTTATTATGTTTTTATTGTTTTCATATGTATTGTTTTCATGCAAATTCACCTGGATATGGAAGTGTCTAAAAAATTGATAACAGTACTGATAATCTTAATGGGGATTGTATGTGGCAGTAAGCAATTCTTCCCAACAGCTCCTGGGATAGCATTCCACATGCTTTCTGTGTGGAATTTGCTCATTCTCCCTTTTTTATAGACTTTTATATTTTTTAGTGGGGGTTCCTACTAAATGTTAATTTAGGGGTTGGGGTCCCAAATTCAAGTTGCTGTATTAGTTAGTGCCTTTCGATTCTGTGTATGCATGTGAGTATCCTGTAGTGATGGACGTCCTGTTCATAAAATAATTTTGCAGCCTATACTCTCTCTCATCCTAGCGTTAATCCCACATCAGCAGGGTCCGCTTGTCAGCACGCCCGTCTCCATTTGGTGGTTTGAACCAAATCTTTGAGCTGACATTGCCATTAAATGCGACCAAGAATACTCCAACCGGTGCATCGCTCCGCCTGCCGTTGGAGTGTGTGGGGGGGGGGAAACAAAGTAATGTAGCCAATTCATATTATTAGGGGGATTATTAGGAGGCATAGGAAATTTGGTCAGGACACCAGGGTTACACCCCTACTCTTTTCGAGAAACACCCTGGGATTTTTAGTGACCACAGGACCTCGGTTTTACATCTCATCCGAAAGACGCCGCTTGTTTACAGTATAGTGTCCCCATCACTATACTGGGGCATTAGGACCCACATGGACCACAGGTTTAGTGCCCCCTGCTGGCCTCACTAACAACTCTTCCAGCAGCAACCTTAGTTTTTCTCAGGAAGTCTCCCATCCAGGTACTGACCAGGCTTACACCTGCTTAGCTTCAGTGGGCTGCCAATTTTAAGTTGCAGGGTGACATGGCTGCTGGAATAAGCACTTTCCTTACAATGGATACATTTTGGAGAAAAATCCCTCTAACCTACCATTATACTCATAACATGTATTTCAAAATTGTTGCTAACTTTTAGTCTAAAAAAATAATGCAATGAAATGTTGTATATTGATATACTGTACTTACAGAACATAATGAATGGCAGAAGCGGTTCTTGTAGACTTGTATATCTGAGTTATGTTCTTAACTTTATTTACAGCAGTTGCAGGAGGGTCATTTTCATTGAGGGAAAGTTCTGTCCTTATATCACTTCCATACTGTACAACTGCAAATCTGCACTATTAAATAAATGAACAAAAGGAAGATATCTTCATCACAAAAATGTTTTAGAATACAATAGTTTGTTCATGTGCTTTTAATTTGTGTGTATGTGGTTTAATGTGCATCGAGAATCTAAACCAGTGCCTAATTTAGAATGCTACTAGTTCTCAATTTAATGAAACTATATAAACTTCTTACATGAATAAATGTGTGTAATACAGATGCAGCCATTCAAAATGCGCGGGCGATACCGCATTATTTGACGGTACGCTGTACGCAGTCTACCGCAAGCTACCGGTAAATACCGCGAGTTACCGGTAAATATCGCTAGTTACCGTATATTCTCCTATAATACGACAAGCAAAATAATAGTATCGGGAATTTCCGCAAGGTGGAGCTAATAAAGCTCAACCTCTCATGTTTGAGCTGTGGCCATCAGTCTTTAACGAAGATATTACTAATAGTATTAATAATGAATGACCTTGGACAAGCTGTAAGTGTAAACTCAAAGTATTGCCCTGGTCAACATTCTTTTTTTCATTGACCGTCTTTGTAAAAGTAACACCACAGCATTTCGCAATCACGCATTTGTTTCCAATCATGCAAAGTACAGTGATTCACCATGCCTTTCACATGCTCATAAAAGAGATTGATTTAGGAACATAAACATATTACCGTATGCAAACTGTACTGTATACAGTATGTATATGTATATTTAATGTCTTAACTGTGCCCGTTTAAGTATTGAATATTCATATCTAATTTTACCACACAGATATGAATATTCAATACCGCTAGATTGCTTTTGATACCATCCTTACACAAAGCAGAAGGGAGATCTTAGTGCCTGAGCATAAAAAGAATAGGACCATACTGCAACTCGTGTGAGGATTGTATTTTAGATTTTGTGTAGTTGCTAGCGTTGAACTGTGTGTTGGATGCACATGAATTGAAGGAATGGGGAAACATAGCTGATGCGGATCCACAGAGCCAGCATATTAAGATGTTTATAATTAGAGGCAATTTGTTTAAATAACTAAGTATGGATACTGATGTGCAAGAGAGGTGGAAAGGCTGTTTCCTTAAGCCAGCACTATAAAATATTTTATTCTCAGTGAGATGCTGCCATTTCATAGTGGGTTTCTAACACTGTGTATAGTTCCAACCACACAGTGCCTTTACTTCCATCCATTTCTAATCTCTGTATCCAGTACAGAGGATTTGGAGCCTATCCCAGTAAGCGACGGACACAAGGCAGAATACACCCTGGACATAGCGCCAGTCCATCACAGGACAGACAGACACAAACACACACACACCAGGGCCAGTTTAAATGTAACCTCAGAACCTTTCTTTTCAGAAGACTTAGTGTCTGTATCTGCTTCATTTTCTAATTTTGGTAGCACCTCTAACTGCTTGTCTTTCTTAAATGCATTTACTTTGTAATCTGTGGTCCTTTTATCTGTTTTTACATCTACTGTATTGCTTTGAGATGCCACCTTTAATGGTGATATATCAAATAAAGTTTTTTATTATTGTTATAGGGAAACATGATCATATTTTCCCTGGTTCAGAAAAAAAGATCTAAAGTATACTAGTTTGTCACTCTTCTCATTCCCTTTGCTAAATGACTTTTCATACTAATCTGATCAATCTAACTGCCAGTTTTCTGTGCTTTCTCTATCCTGCTAGATTTGCAATTATTCTGAAAATTTTCATCTTGAAATAATTCATTTCTAAATACCTTTTTCACTGTTAACATCTTGCAGCAACTCTGCAACAAAATATACACTCAGCTCAACCTGACAGTTCATCCTGCTACCAACATTAAATAAAACAAATCTTAAGATTTCTATATTTATGTCTTTATTTAGTGGTTTCATTAGTGACAAAGGCTAAATTTTCTTGGAAAAATGTCTTTTATGTGTTGCGGAAAAAAACTGACTTGCTTTAACAAAATATGTTTATAAATCCTTTCACCTGGCATTTTCATAGTTAGAAATTATGGAACGCTCTGTTAAAAGCAAGGGAGTTTTTATGTCCGTTGCAGTTCTTTTGCAACATGAATATAATTATATCGTTATTAATTTCTTGAGATACGCGATTCCATATTATATTCCCTTTTAATCAAATTCTAAAAGTATGCTTGTTGACTCCGGTATCGCGTTAGTTAAAGACTTCGAGGCTTAAAATGTTTAGGGAGAAATGGAATACTGGTGTGTATGTTTTCTTTAAAGTACCGAGACCAGCCATATACTGTATGTTTAAGTTCCAAAATTAATATCGTTTATGGACTTCACATGCGTTGCAGTATGCTCCTATTCTTTTTATGCTCAGGCACTAAGATCTCCCTTCTGCTTTATGTAAGGATGGTTTCAAAAGCAATCTTAAGTGGTGAGAAAGCTGTGCTCAATGTATTTAAGGGACTTAAAAGTAAAATGAGATGGTTCATATTGCTTGACTAATTTTAAAAACTAAGTTATAAATGCAGACACTCCCTCGGTGCGCTGCTCTGGTGCGCCGGCTCTTACACAGTACCTGTCTGCCATAAGCGTTACAATATACATACCCAACACTGCTTGTACCCATCTGTCATGCAAATAAAACACCTTGAATTGAATTGAATTGAGGGGAGAGGGGGGGAATACTAAAGCCAATACTGGCTCAATACCCTCAATGGGCTTTGACGTGCTAATGCGTTGGTTTAACAGTCCGGGTGTGGCAAGCTTCCAATGTCAACTCGACTCGATTGGAAGACAATGAACGTATTTTAGCCCTAAATGAATTAATAGCAAACATGGTTTACATAAAATACATTTTTCCAAGAAAGTTTATAATAATACGATCTATAGTTGAAATCTGAGCCTACTGTAAATATAAAGGAAAAGCATTTTCAGAGAGCAATCACGCTGTGTTTATGTAGAAAAAGCGATTAGGTTTATGAGCAATCTAATTACCTATTCACTTAAAACGCTATATAAAATAAAGTTTATTTAGAGATGAATGATCAGTGTCGCAGTTTAAATAATTTTTGTAGGAGGGCTTGGACAGATTCCAAGTGCATTTTTGCAATTTACGTTGCATTGTCCAATGTTCTGTTGTAATACAGGCTAGAATACAGTTACAGTAGTCTAAGCTTTATCAGCCTATTTAAAATAATTTTTTTGAATCCCCGGCGGAACACACTCCATAGGAATCAGCGCTTTTATACAGTATATCGCCTTTAAACACATATATTTAAACACGTGTTTACGATTTAAATCAAAACGCGATTCAAATCAATATAAATGTATATTTTGTAACGCATAGGTGACTATTCATTGTTATTAAAAAGACTTAAATTCGATCATGTCGTGATATTTAGAAATATAAATTTGTTTGGTGTGAGTGAGGTTTTATTTAATTTCTGACCAAGGGAAACGTTTCATTTTTTCAAAGAAATGTTTGTTAAAAAATAAAGTCATAGTTCCATGGGATTTAATCACAGACCATGTGACATGGGAGTCAGGAAACTAACACACAGCCACCGGATTTAATAACGCAATAAAAACGCTATAAAATAATGTGACTAGGCACAGAAAAGTTTACAGCACAGTACAATAATAAATGCTGACCATGACTTTAGAAGCATAAATTACCTTACACTCAATTTAAACACAAGCTGTCTTTCTGTATGAACCTCTAAGCTGGTTCATACAGAAAATGTATAAATGCATTAGCCTGATTATGATTAAAAAACACATAATTAAACACGCGTTTGCTATTTAAATCAGAACACGATTTAAATCAATATAAATGTTTATATTGTAACGCATACTGTCCAGCCTCCATTTCTCTATAAAAATTTACTCTGTTGCACACACACACACAATAGAAGCAGGAACCGCTGTCAGAAGGGAAGATATGTTCAAAATATCGCAAATATCGATCATGTTGCGATATTTTGAAATATAAAAGTCAATTGATTGTCCATAATATCGCTATTCTATTTTTTGGAAGAAATGTTTGTTAAAAGAAAAGTCCAGCACCAGCTGGATTCAAACACACAACCTACCAGTTGGTAGTCACACACCTAGACCAGTAGGCTACAAGACAGCTCGCATGAACAGGCAGGCGAAACAGACCTACACAGCCCTGTCGCAGTACACGGATATAATCATACCGTTATTAAATTCTTTAGATACGCGATTCCATATTATATTCCCTTTTAATGAAATTCTAAAAGTATGCTTGTTGACTCCGGTATCACGTTAGTTAAAGACTTCGAAGCTTAAAATGTTTAGGGAGAAATGGAATACTGGTGTGTATTTTTTTCTTTAAAGTACCAAGACCAGCTATATACTGTATGTTTATGTTCCAAAATTAATATCCTTCATACGCGTTGCAGTATGCTCCTATTCTTTTTATGCTCAGCTACTAAGATTTCCCTTCAGTGGTAAAATTCAATATCTACAACGGTCACAGTAAAGACGTTTACAGTAAGTCTTTCTACGACAGACCAACGGACCACGAGTGCCCCTGTCGGTCAACCAATCATGAACCGCGTCATCTTGCGTCATGATAAGCGATACCGCAGCCAATTACCTGCGGTACGTGTCTGTACCGCGCACTTTGAATGGCTGCATCTGTAGTTTTAATTAAATAAATGATTACACATATTGTTATTTTCTGAAACAGATCTACCACATACATTGAGAATAACCTGTAAATAGAGACAATAATATTTTGCATTAAAACTAATGTTTAATAACATCTTTCCTGTTTTTCCTCCATTCCTTCACCATATGCAGTCCATTAAATGTTGCCACACAAATGTTTTCTGGCAAAATCAAATTATTATTGACATCTGAGGCCTCATAACTCTGTTACTCTAAGTATTACAGATGACTACAGTTTAACTTAAAGCTGTCGATGCAGTCATACAGTTTCAAATACCTTGTCTGAAGCATGCTTCTTTTTTATGCTTTACCTTTGCAAGGGAAAGGTTAGGATATCTTGTTGATATAATGCTGAGCTCGGCTTTCTGACAAAGTGTTTTAAAAAGACTCAGGTCTGGCCTCAAGTCAAAACTTAGACTAGGTAGAAACTCAGAAAGTCTGCTTGCCCTTGGTTGTAGCTGCAACATTGAACATCTCATTGATAGGCACTGGTGTCAACAAAAGTCTACCTGTATTATTCAATTGATCAAGTAAAATTACATTTGGAAGAACTCTTCATAAAGCTTCTCTTCCTGCATAGAAAGTCTTAGGGAGTCATGAGTCATGAGGTGTAGTAATTTTTCCCACCAGATAGGTTCCTCATTGTGGATAGTCCTAGTCCTTTCAGTGAGTTATTGACAGTGATCTTTATTCAAAATTCCATATCTGTCTCTCTCTTGGAATGGTAAATTCAACCTAATTTATGATGTCCTGGTATGTGTCAGAATCCCATCACATCCTATTTAGCAGAGGCCTGTGTGACTAACAGTCCTAAGAAAATGATTTACAGGCACTATGCTGTGTGAGGCTTATTTTCAGTTCAAGGCAACATAAAGATGATTATTAAAACCTTTCTGAACACTTAATTCAAATTGTATGAAAGTCATAGCCTAGCCGCTACTTCTCCTTATTCAGAACTGATAGTCCCATAAATCATCTGCTGCATCCCCTTTTCTTTATAGCCCAGAATAATGTCCTATAAAACCTTCCTTCTCAACAAATTTACACATACTGTTAATCCTGTAAAGGTAACTAAGGTTTTCATGAAACATTTTGTTCCTCCTTTCCTTTGTCTTATATTTAGATTTCTACATGCATCAAAGCTTATAATATAAACATAAACCATTATAATGTACTTATATAGTATGCCCTTAGGTGCTTCCATTACTTAATGGCATTATCCACATATTAGTTTTTAATATGCAAGTAAATTAATTCTTAAAGTGAATATGCAAGTAAATTAATTCATAAAGTGTGCTCTCATGTAGTTCTTGGATGCTGCAGTGCATCCAATTCATTTCTGGAGCAACCTTTCTAATTTGTGCAACTATACCAATGTGTCTGCCTGTTATCGCTCTAGCACCGTCTGTACAAACTCCGAAGAATTTTTTCCAGTCGATGCCATTATCTTCGATAAATTCATTCAGAAGCAGTATGTGCTCTCATGTAGTTCTTGTTGGTAGTGACTTAAGGGACAGAAAGTCCTCATGGGACACGCCTTCAAACTCATGTATAACGGAAATGAGCAAATTGGCCAAATAAACGGCATCTACAGAATCATCCTTAAAATTGCAGTGAAAAGCATCTGCTCATCTTAACATGTTCTATCTGCCATAATTCAGATTATATATCAATAATTATATGAGTGACTGTGTCATTCGAAAGGGGCAGCAGGTCCAGCTGTTTAGCAACTTTTTCTCCACATATAATACAGTACATGTCAGTTCTTTAGCAATACCCAAGCTTGCAGTTTTCCCCGTTTCCGTTTCAGGAATCCATCTCAGAAGTTAAAAGAAGGTTTTATTTCATGTGCATTTTTCTCAAATTAACATAGAACAATCCTTAAATATTTTTCTATTTCTATCACGCTTTCCTGTGTCCAATTTTCCAAGATTGGCACTGTTCAAAAATCACACATATTCTCCTACCTCCCTCTTTGCCGGAGATAACTTTTTTAAATACAATTGGCCACTTACACTATGTTTGTAGCATGCATTCCTATACAATGGTATAGAATTACATAGTACTGTAGCTCTTGTGTCCACTCAAGCATTAGCGCTAGCTGTATCGTAGTATGTAGGTTACGTATTTGACACATAAACTCGTTTTATTAAAATAGAAAATAGATCCATAGATGGAAAGGCTGTACTTTAAATAGCACACACATGCACAGAAAGGCCTACACACCATGTCTTTCTAGACACTGCCCCAGTGTAGAACAAAATCCAGCACCCAAGAGCTTTAAGGCAGTAGTGCTGTTACACTACCATGTCGCCCATAAAAAGGTATTTGTAATGATTTTATTGTACTGATCAAATCTATTGTGATATGGTATTCTACAGTATAGTTCAGAGAGTAATTTGTTTAAAATCTAAAAAAAAGTAGACACTTTACAAATAAAAATAAGGCCTCTGAAAACATCATCAACAAACAACACACACTGTCTGCTCTTTAACAGATAAAGAAAAGCTCTATACCTAAATGCTTTGTATCTTATCTCGTTGTTAGTTGTTCTGACGATTGATTTTCTAAAAGCCACAACGAACAACCTCGAGTGACTTGTGAGGACTCGCGGTCACACTCTGTGCATAGAGACATTCTACTAGCCAGCCGGACTGCTGGTAGATCCCCTCGGAGCAACGACTGCCCTGCGCGCCGCAGTTAGATTCCTCCGCCCGTCCTACTCCGAGCTGCACCTCGAGTCGTTGGCCGGTAGCCAGAGGACGCCGGGACAACGCCCATTGGACAACCGCTGGAACAGAGGCTGCAACAGAGCCTGTCAGCTGGTTTGGTGTTCGTGCCGGGAAATTCCAAATCCATACACAGTGGATAAGTAAACCCCATGTTCTACATTGCGTCTCGAGAATTCAATTGTACCTCAACACAAGTTGTTATCAATTTAATTCATGAGTAATGTATTTACTTCCGAGTTTAGAGTAACAGTGGGTAATAACACTGATTAGCGATTTGGTAACCGAACGATATATATTGACATATATTCTCTGTTGTGTATCTCTTTGTGTTTGCATCTCTTCGAGATTATATACCTTGTATATTGATAACCCTCACAGTAAGGTCTGCCGCTCGAATCCAGGCAGACTAGTATATGTTTGGTGCACAATTTATATTAATAAATGTATCTCGTGTATTGAACCTGTGTGTGTGCGTTGTTAGTTGTTCTGACGATTGATTTTCTAAAAGCCACAACGAACAACCTCGTGATTACTGCTACAATTAATAATTGTCTCAGTAAACCCATCAAGCCTCAACATTTAATGGCGTCCCTGGGTGGGCGAGTTTAGAATGAAATGAGAATCAATCGCACAGAATAACTGATGTAGCTGTGAGTTCAAGTTCAGCACAGCACCGCGGCTTCTATACGTGAATATAGAATATAGAATATAGAATATAGAATATAGAGGTCTGCTGATAACTGCATAAAGAAATCCCCCTGTTTTCTAGCGTTTAGTGTAACGTGTGCTGATTGGAAATCCATCTGCTCGGGTGTTTAGATTCCATACTGTAGTTTGGTAAAAGGAAAAAAAAAAGTAATACTCTTTTCTGACGTAATGACAATGGCTGCTAAAATGTCTGAAGTGGAGTCGCTTATAAGTACTTTTTCTAGCGACGACAATCCTGGTTACTGGAGCGGTATCGAAAAGTTGAACTTTGATGATATTGAGAAGCTGCAAGTAGATTTAGTAGCTAAGGTAGCGAACCAGCTTAACACAGGAGGGTCTGTGAATGCAGTTCAGGTCCTATCTAGTTTCGCCTTAAATCTAGCTAAACAGCTGGAACTGTCTTTGTCCGAGCTGACAAAGTTTCAAAAGCTTCAGGGAAAGCTAGAAAGATATAAGGCAGAGCGAGTTGAGTTTTTGGATATATTTAAAGAAAAGAGAGTGAAAAATGAGGAAAGTGAAGACAGACTCAGGGACGTTTTAGGTAAATTAGATGACCTGTCTGCTAGAGAAACTGCGGCTGAGGTAGCTAGGAGAGACCTGGAAGCGAGCTTGAAAGAAAAAGAAAAAGAAATTGAGAGTTTAAATGAGCTTAGCCAGGAAAGGAAAAAGGAGTTAGATGCTGCCATATTGGAAGCAAAACAGGCTAGATCCCACTTGCATGCCAGCCCACCTAGCAGCCCGGAGCGCTCACCCAGCGCGCCGGGAGGAGGTTTCACCCGGCCAGGGTCTGTGGTCGGATCGGCATGGGGGAGATCGCCAAGTCCTGCGCGAGACGCAAGGGTGATTCAATTCAGGCATAGACCCCCTGCTCCTGATCACGGGCGTCTCCCCGCCCGCGGAGAAGCCGTAAAAATTAACCTCCACTCCCTGAGGCAGTTAGCCAAAGATGTAGAAAGGTTTGACCCGTCAGTGTCAGGGAATAATGTGGAGACCTACATCGATGAGCTGAGATATACTTTGCAGTTTATGCCTGAAGCGTCCGAACAGGAGGAGGTCTGTAATAGCTTTGAGGAGCTGTGTCAGGCAATGATCGGAGAATTTTCGGCTTTTATCGATCCCATATCTGCCGTGGCCGCTGCGCACCATATTAAGCATGAAAAAGCTGAAGCCCCTCGCGACTATTATGAGAGGCTTAGGTGCACTTATTTTGCAGGGCGGAATGAAGAGGGTTGCGAAGAGAACGTGAATTTCAAAGGTTTATTCATTGCTAATCTGCATCCCTCAGTCAGGAAAATGATTGTGATGCACACTGATGCAAAAGCGATGAAAATGGCTGATATTAGAAGGTTGGCTCAAAAAGCCTGGGGAGCTGAAGTCTCTGCTTCCTCAGAGCGAAAACCTGCTAAAACGGCCTTGTTCACCACTAAAGCCAGCAGGGTTGACGACTCGCCTCAGCTCGAGGGAGCTGAGGTTCCTGAGCCCGCTAAGCCCCGGCGCAAAATAGGCAGGCAGGACCGCACTAAGCGTCAGAGCCGCCATGAGCGCTACGGGGAAGGCAAGGGCTCAGGCAGAGCCTATCATAAGGCTGGACGAAGGGAGTCGACTGCAGCCCGCCTGGCCAGGCTTGAACAAGCCCTGCTTGAGAGATCAGGACAGGGTAAACCTTCCGCACCGAATGCCGGAAGCGTGAATGAGTTTAGGGGGACCACACCCCTTCTCACTGGAGGAGGCGGGGATCCGTCCCAAGCCCCTCCTTCAGTCTATCTGATTGGGTGGGAGGGTTCCTGCCTGGAAGAAGGCTGTGACTCTGAGTTGGGCGCTGACCCCGCCCCTGAAGTCAAAGAAAAGGCAGGCTTCCAACAATTCTTAGGGAATCTCAGCCAGAAAGGCAAAGCAAGGCGTATTTATATCAAGGTTTCTCTTGAAAACGTCTTAGATAGAGAAGCACTGATTGACACTGGGGCTGAAATTAGTATGATGTCAGCCGATCTACTCAGCGAGCTCAAACGAGTAGCGAAAGGAAAGGGCATCAGACTTAAAGTAGAACCGTGTAAGATAGATATTTCCATCTATACCCAGGATCATGCCAGGATCACACACCGAGTGTGGGTGGCACTTAGGTTCGGGCCAATGAACGTGGTTCATCCTGTTTACATCTCTAGGTTTAAAACAGAGCCACTACTCATTGGCCAAGACCTGCTTGACAGGCTGGAGCCTCTGGTGGACTGCCAGCATGGAAAATTGTGGGCTCAGGTCAAAAACCCTAAGCCTGTCGCACAGCAAAAAGGGGGGTTCAGTGGTTATGCTGTGCTCACACAGTGCCCACTGAACACTATAGCTGAGTTGCAGGTTCCTCCTGGTTCCTCTGGACGAGAAATAAATGTCTTTTCTTGCTTTCCAAAACTACAGGGAAGTCCTGCCCAGGCCAACACTCCCACGGTCTCCCAACTACAGGAGCAGTGCTCTGAGCAGCTGCTTGACCCGCCAGGTAATGCACACCCCTTTTTCATCCCTGAAGAAGAGTGGATCTCCCTGTCCGGTAATGAATGGGAGTCCTTTCTGTGCATCCTGGCACCTCAGGGGGACCAGGACTACCACCCCATGGTGGTGGGAGGGGTCCAGGTGGCAGAAGTGCAGGTTGATGATGTAATTCTTAGCCTCAGCTCTGAGAAGTCCATAATCAGTGAAGGTCTGTTCGAGGACCTGTCGCGAAGCCGTCAGGTGACCCTGGTGACGCAGTCACAGGTTCTGTGGTGGGCACCCCCACCTCATAGGTCCATTTGGAGCAAAGGAAGCTGTGTAGTTTCCATCTCCATCGGAAAAAGGAAGTTTGCTCACTACTTCCAGGTAGCACCTCAGCTGACCCATTCGGTCTGTATTGGTGCAGACCTGTTGGTTCGATTGGGCGCCCAGCTGGACACAGTAAACAGTGTGCTGTGGACACGGGTGAACCCAGATGCCCACTCTCTAAGCGGCGACCCCGAGAACATTCGGTCAGGTCAGACGATTCCTCAGGGCTGCCAGGTAGTAAACGAATCGGACCTGATCGTTCCTGCGTCAACAGCAGGGTTTCCAGTACGCCTTGTCCTAATCAGGGGACAGAGAATGGACACTGAGATGGTTTTCTTCCAACCATCAGCTCAGTTTATCAGACTGAACCTAGCAGTCTGTGGTACCCCCAGACTGGAACGGAATGGCCGAGCCACCTGTCTGTTGGTGCAGAACATAGCAAAACAAGATGTCAAAATCCCTGCTCGCACTGACATGGGACTGGTAATTGACAATGGTTTCTATGATTTCGAACTGGCCATCCCAGTACTGGGGCAGCTCCCTGGTCCCTTGGCCAGGGAGGGGGGAACCGAGCAGGTGTACTACACCTACCCCCTGCGGATGATTGCAATTATGCCAATAGAGGGATTCTGCAACCAGGAGGTGTGCAGTGTGGACCTTAGCGATAAGGATGAGATGGTTGTGTACACAGTACACGCAGGTGTTCCGACGGACCACTCAGCCAAGAGTGCGACCTGGGATACCGCCATGCCGTCAAAAGCGGGGTTCCTAGAGCAGGTACAGGAACAGGTTGGTAAGGCAGATGCCCTGGAAACGGAAAGCCAGCGTCAGCAGCTGCGTCAGATCTTCCAGGATTTCCAGGAAGTGTTTGCACGGGACACCTATGACTGCGGGGTGACGGATTTGCACACAGTGCGCATTCCCACAGCCCCTGGCGCCCGCCCAACCTATGTCAGCATTCCCCTCACGGCATACGAGTCCATAAAGCAGACGTTGGATGCTCTACTAGAGCGTCAGATCATAAGGGAATGTAACTCCACTTATAACTCCCCACTGTGGCCGGTGCTGAAACCCAATGGTAAGTGGCGTCTGACCATTGACTACCGGCAGCTGAATAAACAGGTTCCTTTGTCACGATGGCCAATGATCTACCTAGATCAGGAGTTAGCCAAGGTGACAACAGCGAAATATTTCACCACAGTGGATGTGGCCAATGGGTTCTGGACCCTTAAGGTAGAACCGACAGACCAGTACAAACTGGCCTTTTCCTTTGGAAACAGGCAGTTCACCTGGAATCGATGCCCCTTTGGGTATTCCAACTCCCCAGCGGAGTTCAACATATTTCTGCACAAAGCCATGAGTGATGCAGCCACCAGGGGCAACCTGGTCTATGTGGACGATATTCTGATGCGGAGTCAGACCTGGGAAGAACACTTGGCCGAGATCAGGCATGTGTTGACCCAGCTCTCCCGTGCAGGGGCCAAACTGTCCCTGGCTAAGGGACAGTGGTGTAGGACCCAAGTGGAGTACGTGGGACTATTGGTTGGACCCCAAGGCATACAGCCACAGTCCAGCAGAGTCCAAGCTATCCAGAATATGAAGTCTTCTACCTTGAAGCAGGGTTCTCAGAGCACTGCCTTGGGGCTGCTCTGAGTCAGGAATATGACCAAGAGCGAAGGGTGGTGGCGTATGCCAGTCGAGCCCTGAGCCCAGTGGAGCAAAAGATCATCATCGAAACCTGCCACCAACCTGTGACATTCCTGCATAGCCAGAGACTGAAAGCGGGCAGGGTGTCAAATAGCAGGATTGTGGCATGGATGATGGCCCTACAAGGCTATGAGATAGAGGTACGTTATGCACAGAGCAAGAAAATGTACCTGGGACAGGGCCTGGCTTTGGGCCAAGTGTGTCACAGCTGTGACACTGACATGGAAGCTCCAGAAACTATTCCCGCTGCTGAGCTACCGAACAATCATCGGTACTACGATGAGAACGTGGGCCAGGGCTTACCCATGGCCTATGTTGACGGTTGCTCTTTTCGCCACAAACAGCAGGTGCTAGCAGGGGTAGGAGTAGTCTGGCAAGACAATACTCCCTGTGGGCCGACCCGCTATAAGCTAGGACCAAAGACTAGTCAGTATGCGGAAGTAGCTGGGGTAGTGATCACCCTCCAGCAGGCCCTGACACATGGCCTTAAACAGTTTGTCATCTGTAGTGACTCGAACTACGCCCGACAGAGCTTCGTGTCCCATCTTCCGTATTGGAAGGGTAACGGCATGAAAAATGCCCGGGGCAAGGAAGTAAAGAACAAAGAGTTGTTCCTGGCCAGTGACAAGCTTACGACCGAGGCTGGAATGATGGTTTACTGGAGGAAGGTGAAGGGACACTCCCAGGTGAAGGGACCCGACAAAGACGGGAATGATGAGGCCGACCGGCTGGCCAAATCTGGCGCCTTAGAGGGTGAACCCTGGCAGTTCCAGCAGGAATGGCTACCCCCAGAAACCGTGGCTGAGGTCAAGGCGGTCACCCGAAGCAGGGCTAGACAGGATGTCGGAGCTGACCCTCAATCTGTAGTGCTTGGGTCACAGGGTTTTAACAGCGATCTTGCGGAAATGCAGAAACAGGACCCAGCAATTGGGCAAATGTATCAGCATATCGCTGACCCAGTGCGTCAACCTCTTTCGGAGCAGGTGCTGAGCCAGTCTCCGGAGCTGAAGGAGCTGGCAGAGGTGAAAGACAACCTAAAAATTATAAAGGGGTTGTTGGTTTGTGTACCAGTTGCACAAGGTGTCCCAAAGTGAGTAGTTCCCCGCTGTCATCGGGGGGTCATGATCCAACACAATCATGACGAACCCTGTGGGGGTCACTGGGGAATCAAGGCCACATACGACACTATCCAGCAGGTGGCATTCTGGCCTCACATGGGCCGAGACATCGCCGCGTATGTAAAGGGGTGTCTGACGTGTAGCCAGTTCCAACCATCACGGCCCTTGCACCGTGCACCACTCCAGAAAAAGGACATGACATTCCTTCCCCTGGTCCAATCTACAAATGGATTGGGTGGGGCCGCTGGTGAGGTCATCCAGAGGGAACAAATATTTCCTCACTGTTACGTGTGCATTCACAAAATGGATTGAGTGCCTCCCAGCACCCAACGACACGGCAGAGACAACTGCAGTGCTGTTGGTAAACCATGTGTTCAGTCGATGGGGACTCCCCCTGACCGTGGACTCGGATCGGGGAACCCATTTCACAGATACAGTAATGGCAACCCTGTGGAATATGCTTGGGGTCAAGGCCCAGTTGCATATCTCCTACCACCCTCAATCCTCGAGCCAGGCAAACCGAACGGTGGTTAGTATGCTCAAAAAGTTTGTCTCCACCAGCAGTAGGGACTGGGACATTTAGCTGCCCCTGGTTCTGATGGCCATCCGAGCTACGCCCCATTGCTCTACGGGGTTCCCACCTTTTGAGATGATGACAGGTCGGAAGATGACTCTTCCCCTACACTGTCTTTATGGGGTGGAGGACCCGAGCATGACGGGGGCTGCTACGGCCCATCAGTATGTGTCAGACCTGCGAGCACATCTGCAGGCAACCTTTGCTTTTGCCCAGAACAATCTGGGAAGGAGTGCAGAGGGTAGGAAAGCATACTATGACCGAAAGGCAGTTAACCAGGAACTCCAAGTAGGAGACAAGGTCCTGTACTTCCAATTTGCCAAACCCACAGGGGTGGACCGGAAGTTCTTACCCAGTTGGACAGTATCACCGGTAGCTTATCGAATTCGGATTGAAAAGGGAAGGCAATCTCTGGTCTACAAGTGGGTGCATCGCAACCACCTCCGGTTGTATCGCCCACCTCAAATGGCGCCGGAGGACACAGAATAGGGTTAAAAGTCCAAACCCGATCAAAGAGGGGGTGCCCCTTTGTAGCTGCAGGTACCATGTGCCTCATCTGTGATCCAGAATGGGAATCCTAAAACTGCCACGGCTGGTCCTGACAGTACTGTGGATCGCCTCGACACAGCCCCTTGAAGTTGTGGAACCCGGTCCTCCTACCGGCATGGTCCTGCAGGACGCTCCCGGATTGTTGTTAACAAATTGCAGAACATACAGATGCAGCCATTCAAAATGCGCGGGCGATACCGCATTATTTTACGGTACACTGTAAGTAGTCTACCGCAAGCTACCAGTAAATACCGCGAGTTACCGGTAAATACCGCTAGTTACCGTATATTCTCCTATAATACGACAAGCAAAATAATAGTATCGGGAATTTCCGCAAGGTGGAGCTAATAAAGCTCAACCTCTCATGTTTGAGCTGTGGCCATCAGTCTTTAACGAAGATATTACTAATAGTATTAATAATGAATGACCTTGGACAAGCTGTAAGTGTAAACTCAAAGTATTGCCCTGGTCAACATTCTTTTTTTCATTGACCGTCTTTGTAAAAGTAACACCACAGCATTTCGCAATCACGCATTTGTTTCCAATCATGCAAAGTACAGTGATTCACCATGCCTTTCACATGCTCATAAAAGAGATTGATTTAGGAACATAAACATATTACTGTATGCAAACTGTACTGTATACAGTATGTATATGTATATTTAATGTCTTAACTGTGCCCGTTTAAGTATTGAATATTCATATCTAATTTTACCACTGAAGGGAAATCTTAGTAGCTGAGCATAAAAAGAATAGGAGCATACTGTAACACGTGTGAAGGCCATAAACGATATTAATTTTGGAACATAAACATACAGTATATAGCTGGTCTTGGTACTTTAAAGAAAAAAATACACACCAGTATTCCATTTCTCCCTAAACATTTTAAGCTTCGAAGTCTTTAACTAACGTGATACCGGAGTCAACAAGCATACTTTTAGAATTTGATTAAAAGGGAATATAATATGGAATCGCGTATCTAAAGAATTTAATAATGGTATGATTATATTCGTGTACTGCGACAGGGCTGTGTAAGGCTGTTTCGCCTCCCTGTTCATGCGAGTTGTCTTGTAGCTTACTGGTCTAGGTGCGTGACTAACAACGCACAGGTTGTGTGTTCGAATCCAGCTGGTGCTGGACTTTTCTTTTAACAAACATTTCTTCCAAAAAATAGAATAGCGATATTATGGACAATCAATTGACTTTTATATTTCAAAATATTGCAACATGATCGATATTTGCGATATTTTGAACATATCTTCCCTTCTGACAGCGGTTCCTGCTTCTATTGTGTGTGTGTGCAACAGAGTAAATTTTTATAGAGAAATGGAGGCTGGACAGTATGCGTTACAATATAAACATTTATATTGATTTAAATCGTGTTCTGATTTAAATCGCAAACGCGTGTTTAATTATGTGTTTTTTAATCATAATCAGGCTAATGCATTTATACATTTTCTGTATGAACCAGCTTAGAGGTTCATACAGAAAGACAGCTTGTGTTTAAATTGAGTGTAAGGTAATTTATGCTTCTAAAGTCATGGTCAGCATTTATTATTGTACTGTGCTGTAAACTTTTTCTGTGCCTAGTCACATTGTTTTATAGCGTTTTTATTGCGTTATTATACGCGCTGTGTGTTAGTTTCCTGACTCCCATGTCACATGGTCTGTGATTGAATCCCATGGAACTATGACTTTATTTTTTAACAAACATTTCTTTGAAAAATTAAAAGTTTCCCTTGGTCAGAGATTAAATAAAACCTCACTCGCACCAAACAAATTTATATTTCTAAATATCACGACATGATCGAATTTAAGTCTTTTTAATAACAATGAATAGTCACCTATGCGTTACAAAATATACATTTATATTGATTTGAATCGCGTTTTGATTTAAATCGTAAACGCTTGTTTAAATATATGTGTTTAAAGGCGATATACTGTATAAAAGCGCTGATTCCTATGGAGTGTGTTCCGCCGGGGATTCAAAAAAATTATTTTAAATAGGCTGATAAAGCTTAGACTACTGTAACTGTATTCTAGCCTGTATTACAACAGAACATTGGACAATGCAACGTAAATTGCAAAAATGCACTTGGAATCTGTCCAAGCCCTCCTACAAAAATTATTTAAACTGCGACACTGATCATTCATCTCTAAATTAACTTTATTTTATATAGCGTTTTAAGGGAATAGGTAATTAGATTGCTCATAAACCTAATCACTTTTTCTACATAAACACAGTGGGATTGCTCTCTGAAAATGCTTTTCCTTATATATTTACAGTAGGCTCAGATTTCAACTATAGATCGTATTATTATAAACTTTCTTGGAAAAATTTATTTTATGTAAACCATGTTTGCTATTAATTCATTTAGGGCTAAAATACGTTCATTGTCTTCCAATCGAGTCGAGTTGACATTGGAAGCTTGCCACACCCGGACTGTTAAACCAACGCATTAGCACGTCAAAGCCCATTGAGGGTATTGAGCCAGTATTGGCTTTAGTATCCCCCCCCTCTCCCCTCAATTCAGTTCAATTCTGTCATGCAAATGTTTTATTTGCATGACAGATGGGTACAAGCAGTGTTGGGTATGTATATTGTAACGCTTATGGCAGACAGGCACTGTGGCAACAGTCACCCAGGAGGAGATGACAGGCCTCAGCCACCCCAAAAGGTTCTTGGGGGGTCTGATTGCTGCGGCCTCCGCCGTGGGTTCGCTATTTTCAGCTGGTCTGTTTGCTGCTAACACTGTCACCCTGACCACCCTGAGAAGGCAGGTGTCTGGGTTACGTAAGGAAATGCCAGAAATTTATGACAGGCTGTATCAACAGCAGCAGCGGCTGGAAAGCCTAGGGAAAACCTTACAGGGCACAATTGTAGCAGTAAACCTTCATGCAGCAGTGTTAAATAACACCCTCCACACCGTGGGCAGGATTGTTGACGTGTTACAGTGGGACTATGCTTATGTGCAACAGGTCAGAATGCTGATGCAAGATCTGCTTAGGGAGCTTAGTGCCACGGTAACTAGCCTAGCCATGGGACAGATTCCAACCTACTTGGTTCCACTGTCCTTAGTAGAAGAAGTACTGAGGACAACCACTTCCGAGATGGTGCAGCCATTGCAAGTACATCTTGCATACAGTCTAGGCAGTGCCATTCCCATACATGTCAACCCCGAAGCCAAGGAAATAGGTTTCCTGTTTACCTTCCCATCGTGAGTAGCAAGGATATCTATAGACTCAAGTCTATATTGAACGTTGGCTTCTGGAGGGGGGACATGCATGTGAAGTTGACCACCCCACCGCTCGTAGCTTACCAGGAGGATGATCCGAATTTGTACCTTGTTCCAAACCTGGAACTGTGTATATCAACCAAGGATATCCACTGGGTATGCCCAAGTAAGCCATTCCTTAGGAACACAACTCAGAGGTTGTGTGGTATCAGAAAGGGGGCTGCCACTGAAAAGTGTAAAGCCACAGTGATGAGCAAAAGTGAGGTTAATGAACCCCAGGTTGAGCAGGTGGGAAAGGAATGGCTGGTCAGCACACCACAGTTAACTGTTACAATAACCTATGACAGACATGATACAGCTACCGAAGTGCAGCTACCCAACCAAACAGTTTTTCTACAAGTTCCTGAAGGAGCTATAGTGCATCTCAACAATTTAGCACTATATCACCTGGAGTCAGAACTGTATGAAACAGAACTCGAGATTGTGGACGCTTTCAGAGGACACAGCATTGACTTGGATGAGAGAATCCAAGAGACAGTAAGTCTTGAGGGCGTACAGTTAGTCGAATTTGTTCTCAACGACACAAACTTAAAAACTACGCTGGTAGGTCCCAAGCACAGTCGTTGTGGATCCTCTGGGGTGCTGGGAACAGTAAACGTGGTCATCTTGACACTGCTGCTGGGTAGCTGGATCATGGCTGGGGTAATGTGTTGGATGCTGTTCTCTTGTATCAAAGCCTTGCTGGGTAGTTTGAATGAGACAAAAGGAGCAATGGTGTATCACCGAAATCAGGTAACCACTCCCAAACGTCTGCCTGCTGCAGAGCTATCCGATACTGATAGTGAACTGCCGGAAGTTTAAGGTCTAGGGCTAATGATGATGCCCGATGCCTCATTTCTTTGTACCTTATAACTGAGAGCAGGTATACGCAATGTTCTTTCCAACACTATTTCCTGTACAAATTCTCGAGAGGTAATGTGAATATTGGGTGGTAGAATCCACCGTGGTACAACAAACATCACTTAACTCTGTTTTTGTTTTGAAGGCAACAACGCCTCAGGACCTCGAGACCTTCAAAAAGGGGGGATATGTAGCGGCAATGCTTGTTAATAAGACAGAATTAAGCGTTGGTATGCTTTCCTAAATGAGGCCCCATCTCACCCTCCATCTCTGTGGTGCAGCCACAGAGAAAGTATTCATGCAGGCTGATTTAAGATGTTTTCTTTTGATAAGGAACAGCTCCCAGACGGGGATGCACTTAGCTAAGCCTGGCTATCATGATCAATGGTCATCCATTGGCGCCTATTTGTCTAGGGAGTGCCGAATGGACATCTGGACTGCATTCTTAAGTGTCAAGAGTAAGTGACTTATATCTCACCTTGATCAACCAATCAGGGACTGGCAGGGCGTGGTAATACCACGTGGGTCTCCAATGCCCGCCAAACTCTCAACCAATCAGCCCACATCTGTGTCTTGGTCAAAAAGGGAGCGCAAGCTCAGATCGGGGCCTCCTTGGCCATTTTCGCGCATCCTCAGAGACAATCACGTGACAACTGCTGTTGTCTGCAAAGGGACTTGGACTTTGTTCTAAGCGCGAGGCCGAGGATCCCGTACGTACTCAGATTTCTACCAACGTGAATGCTCCGCTTGATCAACGGCAGCCTACAGTTGGACCCTCGTCGACAACCTGAATAGCTTATTCAGAAGCAGCGCTGGACCGGGAACGATCCAGCTTCTTCCCAGGCAAAAGAGTGACTTGTAAGGACTTGCGGTCACACTCTGTGCATAGAGACTTTCTACTAGCCAGCCGGACTGCTTGTAGATCCCCTCGGAGCAACGACTGCCCTGCGTGCCGCAGTCAGATTCCTCCGCCCATCCTACACCGAGCTGCACCTCGACTGGTTGGCCGGTAGCCAGAGGACGCCGGGACAACGCCCATTGGACAACCGCTGGAACAGAGGCTGCAACAGAGCCTGTCACCTGGTTTGGTGTTCGTGCCGGGAAATTCCAAATCCATACACAGTGGATAAGTAAACCCCATGTTCTACATTGCGTCTCGAGAATTCAATTGTACCTCAACACAAGTTGTTATCAATTTAATTCATGAGTAATGTATTTACTTCCGAGTTTAGAGTAACAGTGGGTAATAACACTGATTAGCGATTTGGTAACCGAACGATATATATTGACATATATTCTCTGTTGTGTATCTCTTTGTGTTTGCATCTCTTTGAGATTATATACCTTGTATATTGATAACCCTCACAGTAAGGTCTGCCGCTCGTATCCAGGCAGACTAGTATATGTTTGGTGCACAATTTATATTAATAAATGTATCTCGTGTATTGAACCCGTGTGTGTGCGTTGTTAGTTGTTCTGACAATTGATTTTCTAAAAGCCAAAACGAACAATTAATAATTGTCTCAGTAAACCCATCAAACCTCTACACAGCCTATGCATGCTGACGCAGCTACCTACTTGAACTACTTAAACATATTTAGATGTGAAATTTTAGTTTGGAATTTTTGTTGTTGTTTTGCAATATTATCAAATTAAATAGCAAGATAAATCTGGACTTCACGGGTAAATACCTCTCACATGAAGTGATTGTACTTCCAAGGGCATAGTGACAACAAAAATATTAAATATACTGTAACTCTTTACATTCCATTCCTAAAATGACTAATGAAGAAAATCTTCACTTTTGCACCCCAAGAACAATCTTTATACTGTAGATATTGAAATATTGATATTTTTAACTACTTACAATACTTACATCTGAGCAGTTTCTCCAAGTCTTTTGCATCACATTGCTAATGAAAGTTTTTGCTTTTACAAAGTCTTCGTGGGAAATGCTTCCAGAACCATCCAGAAGAAAGACAAATTCCGTCCCTCCAGCTGTAAGAAAAATTCTCTTGTCACTCAAGTTCCAATTACTTTCACTCAGAATTTCTGTATGTGCCAAGGTCATATATACAGTAGCACAGCAAACCAATCAATCAATCAAGGTTTATTTTTCAATGCACGACAATACAGCATACAGCGGTGGCTGTCGGCAATGAAATGCTTTAATAAGCTTAACAGATCACTTTTCTTTATATACAATTCAAGAGACATTTGTACAAAGCACTATGAAACAATTGTTTTGAAAAATTAAATATTAAATATAACATTTTAGATAGGGGTGCACCAGTTTTGAGGAGTTTCAGAAAAAAAGTGGGTCACACACACAAGTGATTCAGATGTTAAAAGCTGCAATAGACCAAAGAAAGGTAGTAGCATTCATAACTTGTGAATGCACCAGGTATGCTACTAATGTAGTAAGTATCCCAATTTGCAGGCTGTCCAGCTGAACAGGTGGTGAGGCTAGTCAACTCTTTAACCTGGCTCATTAAGGACCTTCATGTTTATATGAGAGCTAAGAGCTAAACTGATGTAGTAATGAAGGCCTTTAGAGAAAAGCAGGAAGCCTTGAAAAGAAAATTCAGGGCTCACTGTGCAAGTTCACTTTATATCTCCACCCGAAAGACAAGAGTTCTAGTGTGTGCATAAGAAAGGTAAATCTACGTGTACATGGAATGTCATTATCATTTTTTTTCATGTGACTATGTCTGTCAATAGTGGTGATCTTTGTAATAGTCATCAATTATTGTGAAACTTTTTACCCTTTAATTTATCCCAGTCTTAGTTTGGTTGAGAATTTAGTAAGGACTCTGACCAGACATTTCCCTGGTGACCTTGAAAGTTTGTACCTGGAGTAATTAATGTATGATGTTCCCAAGCCACACTCAAGGATTTTCTATGGCAGAAATATAGATTTAGACTAGGTTGAACTGATTTTAAATTAGGTTGTTCAAGTAAAGTACTGACAAAGTATGTATGCATTTATGTTGTTTGCAAGGCTTAAATATAAAAAGGATATTATTATGGCTATTTTTTTTAAATACTGAAGAAGTCTGAAATGTCCTGAAATAATGTTTAATCATTAAAGCCTACTGTATGCACCACATAAGATCTTCCGGTTCTTGAATGAGCTGCTGCTGCCCTCAGTCGCCTGACCATTTGGGGGAAGACAATTAGCCAGGTGAGTATTTAAGAGTCAGGAAGTAGATGCTTCTTGAGTCAGTCAGTAAGTGAGAGATATCTGTCATCTGTCATAGAGGGCACAGCTGAATTCATGCAAAACTACTAGAGAGAGGAGAAGGACTGACCAGGAACACTGGAAATCTCAATCTGTTGACAAAGAAACAATGAGCATTTGAATTGTCATAGGTTTGTGATAAGTCAAAAGAAGAGCTTTGGAGTGGTTTAGGGTTAGGGTTATGAAACCCCAGGGAGAGACTTAAGTTGGCTTAAAAAGTCTTAAAGATTGATTTTTGTTCATAAAGAGTCCCTGGGAGAGGCTAATGTTTTGAAGTTGGTAAACCACAGCTGCATAGTGGGATACTTATGCAGTGAATAAGTTACTTAGCAGCTCAGGGAAGAGCTTACAGCCTTACTTACCATACATCTGTGTGTCTGTCCATGTACCTACAATATCTTTTTAATATGATTTTGTTACTCACTCTGGGGCATCTCATTATTTCTAAGTACAATTAATTGAAATTGAACCTTTCTGGATTGTGTGCCTTGTAAGATGCACAAAAATCTCTCTTGCTAAGTGATTATGTGAAATCCAATAAAGCTAGAAAACTAAGTCAATTTAAATGTTGGAAAATAAGATAATATGTAAAAAATATTTCGATTTTTTGAATTTTACTTGCATGTATTTGCCACGAATTAATTGTCTGTTAAGAACTTGTCTCTTTGCTAACTTCTATCAATATCTCATCAATCATGCTTACATAACTTCTTTAACATGAAGTTACAGTCATCAACTGATCATTTAAATTAATATTATAAACTAAAATTAAATATAATAAAATGGTATTAGAAAGCAAATAATAAGTTGACAGCATAGTTTAAACTATTTTACACATAATATTGATTTTGATTCAGAACAGTGTTTCTGGAAATGTTTCTTAATTAACTTAATTCAAGACTTTAGCAATTTAATCACATACCTTCTTTAACCTGAAGGTCCACCTCACTGTATTCATCACGTACAAGAATTCTTTTCACTCCACAGTAGTATTTCCCAGCGTCCTCCAGAGTGAGTCCTGTGATAGTCACAGTGAAGACTCTTGCTGAAGTGTCATCATACAGAGAGAATCTCCCCTCTGTAACACGAGCCTTGTGCTCTTCAGTTTTGATGAGATCAACACACTTGGTAGTAAAAAGTTTATTTTCCTCTTTGCAGAAATACTTCTTGTTTGTTTCATATCCCTTAGAGTATATGCAGCTGATGCTAACAGTTCCACCTTGTTTTCCTGTCACTGTGAGCTTCTCTGCCGACTTCACAGAACCCAGAGCTGTTAAACAAACACATGCCAGGTTATGAAAAAATGGCAACACGACTGCCCACAAGCAAAAAGTATAAAAGTGATATAAACCAACTTTCCAATACAATCACTTAGCTCTGCTTCTAAAAAGTACCAATGATAGTTTATTATGTGAGGCAAAGGATGCAATGCTTCTATTCGATTCAAAGATATGAATATTCAAAGAAATCTAATATGAAAAGGGTAAAATGTAGCCAGCAGCCATATCACCCTGGAGCTCACAATTGGCAACCCACTGAAGCTAAGGATGTGTGAGCCTGGCCAGTACCTGGATGGGAGACCTCCTGGGAAAGTTAAGGCGGCTGCTGAAAGTGATGTTAGTGGAGACAGTAGTGGAGGCTAACCCTTTGGTCTGTGTGGGTCCCAATGCCCCATTATAATGACGGGACACTAAAAAGGTGCCGTCCTTCAGATGAAACGTTAAACCAATGTCCTGACTCTGTGGTCATTAAAAATCCCAGGGTGTTTCTTGAAAAGAGTGGGGCGTCAACCTGGAATCCTGGCCAAATTTCCCATGGGCCTTTATCAATCATGGCCTCCTCATAATCTCCATCTATGAATTGGTTTCATCACTCTCCTCCCCACTGTTAGCTAATGTGTGGTGAGCGTACTGGCACACTATGGCTGCCGTCGCATCATCCAGGTGGATGCTGCACATTGGTAGTGGTGGTGGAGGGGAGTCTCCATTACCTGTAAAGTGCTTTGAGTGGAAAAGTGAAGTTATTATTAATAATGTAAATAAATGTAATAATGGGACAAAATATGTAATGTGTTTTCGGCGAGACTAACCTTAATGAGGAAATGGCAGCCCAGCCATGAGGAGAATGCTGCCAAATCCCCCCTCTCCACCCCACTATTGCAGGGAGTGAGCTAGGGAGTTGCTGCAATGGTGTTTTATTTATTTAGGCATATATTTTCACTTAGAATTAAGCATTACTAAAGATTCCTAATAATCTTTCTGTGCCTTGACCAAGCAACATGGGACTCATGTATAAAAGCAGAGGAATGCAGCAAAGAACAGTTTTCCCAAGATGTCCACAGGCCAGGACATTGTCTTCTAAACAATCTAAGGACATATACAGATGTGCCGATGGGCTTCAGTGATTCTTTAGTCTGTTTTTCCCCAAATCCAAGCACAATCCAACAATAAGGAACTTGTAGGGTATATACAGGTGGACTAGTCCACATCTTTGATTTTGCACCTTAAATCTATCATTTGGTGATCACTTCACCATCACTTGGTAGTCTTGGACTTAAACTTTTCTCCAAGTCACTAGGCCAAGAGAATGAGTCAGAAAAGTACAGAATTCTCCCCATGCTATTTTTTCTAAAAATTAAGAAATCTTGTGTTCATGAACCCATTGTTATTTTCACCCAATCAACGAAATAAGACAGTTGGGCTCTTTCTTTGTGCTGACATCCTGAATATTCAAGCATATTCAGTATCAAGCTATAGCTGGGACAAACTGATTTCTTCAACCCATCTACCTTGCAGCTGGACCCAAGAATAAAACTACATACAGGTTTTTAAAGACCAAAGTTCATCAAGGCGCTTACGTTAGGCAAAGCTGTCCTCTGCAGAGCTAGGCAATGCTCTTTTTCTCTACTCTCTTCTCTATGGGACACTCCCTGCACAGAAAAGTAGCTACCAAATTGGACCATAGACCAACACAGCCAGCTCTGGGAAGTTTAAACTCTTCAATGACATTTGGCCAACAGATCTTTGAGTATAAATGTTTTTTTCCACATTCTGATTCTCAAGAACTAAACTGTTATTCTTAACATGGGTTTGATAGTTCACAACAGTACATGTATATTTACTTGTATCTGATAATATTAATGCGATGAAATTATATGAGACTGATAAAACCTACACGTTAAATCTATATTTGTTAACACTGAAGTTATCAACTCTTCTACTTTTAAGCCCTAAGTGAACTTCTTGTTTTATCACAGCAGATTATTTCACTAATAAATATATTCTTTTAAGTTTGTTGTTCGTTATACATGTTTTGGTATTATGTCAATAACAGATTCTAAATCTAAAATACACAATTTAATTTGACTGTAAATGATTGTGTAATAGGTTTATTCCATGCTGAAAAGAGAAGAAAGAAAACACAATGTTTCGGCCGTGGAGCCTGCTCACACCTGAAGAAGTGTTATGTTTTCTTTCTTCTCTCATCTATTACTTGTTCCTTTGCAGGTAAGCCAAGGATTGCGAGAAGGAAGACCTGGATGTGAGATTTATATAGGTAGGCAAGCGGATATATGCAAGATTAGTTCCTCATGAACTCTTTTAAGCGCTAAATGCAAAAATCAGGTCTTCAACAATTAGATATACTGCAATATACTACAATACTTCTGGATTAGAAGATTAGGAAGAGAAGAATTTCCTACTTCCTCCAGTCTGCTGTCTACACATACAACATACAAACTGCGTGCCCCACCCCCTTCCCCTCTAATGAGTGAAGTCTGTCTTGACTTTGTTGTTTAAGTGTGTGAGAAGACAAGAAATGTAATCTTTGTACACTTGTATGTTTCTTATAAGAATTATAATTCAGACTAAGAAATATAATTTTACTTATAATTTATGAGAATTACAGTTTTGTTTTTATTACAATAAAAATAAACCTCATATTAACTTTGACAGCATTGCTTGTCCCTGACCCTTATGAATCTATATTGTTAATGGCAATTGAATAGCAACATCTAATATGAGTGTACACAAGAGGCAACAAGTGAACATATTATTTTAACGTGCATTTTATTACCACATTAAAAGTGTTTTCTTTCATAAATGATTTATTTTGCCCGATTGAGCAGTTAGAGCTATCCACAATATTTACTATAATCAACAGTACACATTAAACATACACCATTTTACTGATCTTACATCAGAAATACCTAATTATAAAGTACATTATGATTTCACATTTAAATGTTTTATTTTTATTCATGTTTGATTATTATCTGCCTTAATATATTTATTAACCTTTGTGTATTTTAATCACTCTATTACTTATTTCTGCATTCAAGTAAAAGGAATGTCTGGCAGCAAATTACTGACATGTTGATAGAAATGTAATTTGTAACAGTTCCAGTCAAGCACTCTCTCTTTCCTAGCATTAATCCCGCATCAGCATGGTCCGCTTGTCGGCACACCAGTCTCCATTTGGTGGTTTGAACCAAATCTTTGAGTTGACGTTGCCATTAACTGCGACTGAGAATTACTTCAACCGGCGCGTCGCTCCGCCTGCCTTTGGAGTGAGGGGGGGGGGGGAGAAAAACAAAGTAATGTAGCCAATTCATAGAGGGGGATTATTAGGAGGCAGGACACCGGGGTTACACTCCTACTCTTTTCGAGAAACACCCTGGGATCTTTAATGACCACAGAGAGTCAGGACCTCGGTTTTACGTCTCATCCGAAGGACGGCGCTTATTTACAGTATAGTGTAAATAATAGTATAAAAGTATGGTGTCCCCGTCGCTATACTGGGGCATTAGGACCCACCTGGACCACAGGGTGAGCACCCACTGCTGGCCTCACTAACACCTCTTCCAGCAGCAACCTTAGTTTTTCCCAGGAGGTCTCCCATCCAGGTACTGACCAGGCTCACACCTGCTTAGCTTCAGTGGGTTGCCATTTGTGAGTTGCAGGGTGATATGGCTGCTGGCAAAGTGCAGTCAAGCACTAGTGTGACATAATGACCTTACCATTGTAGGGTTACCTTAATTGGATCATGGCAGCTCTGAATCATTTGAAGACTCTAATCTGGTTTGTGAATTTTCCATAACACCCTGTAGCAGAAGTTGATGCTTTACAGAAGCTATCTCTCATTTGGTCTCTCCTAATTTGTTACATATTGTTAAGAATTCTGCATTATGTCTTATTTTTCGTGTTGTGGCATCACTCCTTGACATTCACACCTGAAGAGGCTCCACGGCTGAAAAGTTGTGTTTTCTTTCTTCCTTTTTTTCAGCATGGAATAAACCTATTACTTGTTCCATTGCTGTATTAATATATTATTATATTATGAATGCTATAATTATGCAACCACTATTTTATGTTAAACTGAATATATTTATAGCCATGTGATTTTTTTTTAAACTAAAGTAATTTTCAAGAAAAATATTTTAATGTGACAGAAAATACTTCAAAAGTTAAGAATGATTCTTGACAAAATCTGTTACAATTTTTAATCAAAATAGTTACTCCTATGTCCTAATTAGGAGTCTTTTTTTTATTTATCTTGTGGCACCGGGATTTGTGCAGCCTAAAACCCTAAAAACCCATGCATTATCTTTCAAATGCACCTTTTGAAATGACTGGATAGTTAATGCCTCCAAATTGCTTTCTCATTCTGTCTGAGGGGTGGGGGATGAGGCTGAAGCCCATGTCCCCAGAACTCAATATCCACCATAGGTTTAATAGGTTATGAATGTAAAGTGAATATTTTACGTACTGTGATATATAAAATGAATAAAAACGTCAATATATTATTAGATTGTTTTGTGTTACATTCTGTAATTTGCCTTACACTAAGGTGCATTAATTACCAGGAGACTTAGATGCTGACAGGAAGACACCCTTAGGGTTTTATGGGAATTGTAATTACTAAACTAAGGCAGCATAGGTGTCTATAGGGAATGTGTAATGAAGAAAGGGGGTGAAAAGAAAAGCCTTTTCTTTTCACCCCCTGAAATGAAAAGTCAGGGCTACTTCAGAAATGTTCAGCTGAAATAGGTGCTACGCACCACACGTGCCACCTTGTTGTTTCTACATATTTCTAACATCAATTTCTAACAGCTTTGATGCAGCCAAATGAATATGAAAACCATAATTATATCAACTATGAAGAAGAAAAAACGGGCAGCAAAAAACATATGTATAAAAAAACTAAAATTTAGATTTAAAATTTTATCATTAAAGAATTTGAAAATATACATAGTGGCTTTAATTTTTTATTAAAAATAAAATACTATATATACACATAAAAAAACAGAAATTGTGATTTCTGTTTAGGGCTGTCTTTAAATTCCCTTGATTTTTCCGAGCATCCAGGAGACTGTTGTTCTGGAGGTTCATTCATGTTATTACTTTATTAATAATATTATTTTAATATTTGAAACATTTTTTGTGCATAAAATTAACAGTAAATGTAGTTTATATATTATTTTATTACTAGAAAAGCTATTATTATTAAAATGATTACTTGGATTTTGACCGGTATCAAACCCTATCGCGTGATAGTGCAGAATTCTACCACTGAGATGCCAATGCGTCATTCTGATTTGTGTTTCATTTTCCATTCCAACATATGTTATTATATGAGCACATCAATACTCTCAAAATAACCACAGGAAATGAACGATTAAAAGACGTTGATGAAGAAAATGTTTATGAAGTAGGAGGAATATTATTGTGTACCTTATTTTTTTAAGCTACTGCTACCTTCTACTAATGTATATTATTTTTTTATTCATAAATTAATAGCATTAATGACATTCAGATACATTATTATACTTTTTATTTTTATTTTAAGCTACCAAAATTTTTCTGTATTTACTTAATTCCATATTGTTTACAGCAGTAATGACAGAATTATTCATAGAAAGGGTTAAAAAATAATAGAATTTTGTAAAGTATATAAACTTTATCTTGTTAGAGAAAGCACATCAAAACTTCTAAATTAACCATGGTAGGTGTGCTGAGTTAAATAATTTGATACAAAAACTGTTTATGAAGAAGGTGGAATAATATTAAGTGTTGCTGTGCATACCTAAATGAGGCTCCCATCTCTCTTCCTCATCTCTGTGGTGCAGCCACAGAGGAGCTATTCATGTGATTTCTGATTTAAAGTGTTTTCTTACTGATATGGAACCATCCTAGGATGGGGATGTGTCCATTACTCATGATAAATGCAGCCATTTTGATGCCTCATTGTCTAGTAAACTTTAAGCTCAACTGGTTTATGTTCTTAGGGTTATAGGTCATTGATACTCATCCCTCACCTTGGCAAACCAATCAGGAACCTGCGGGGCATGTGGGTCTCAAATGCCTGCCAAACTCTCAACCAATCATCGCCCATCTTTGTACTAGTTAAAAGACACTGCAGCGCTCAGAACTGTGCTTCTCCAGCCATTCTCGTGCACCCTTAGAGACAATCACATGACTGCCAGTGTTGTCATGGATGGATGGATTAATACCCTCATTCATTTATTTCCTTTATTAAAATTTTAAAATCCACAAGTATTTAACAACTACAGGCCTGTCTCAAATATCCAATTTCTATCTTAAATTCTTGAGAGAATAGTTCAATCGTATCTGGACTCAAATAATATACTTGAGAAAATCCAGTCTGGTTTCCGCCCCGGCCACAGCACTGAAACTGCATTAACAAGAGTCGTAAATTATATTCTGTTAGCCAATGACGCAGGTGTCACGCCCCACACTGTCCCTCACAAATGCCGTTACATTCCCAAACCCACTGGTTCACAATCCCATTCCTAATTGAACCCATTACATTCCCACATGGACCAGATTCCACAAATTCTCACTCCCAGACCAATTATCCAACCACGTCCCTTTTCCTTCAGTATTTAAAGTTCCCTCACACACCAATCCCATGCTCACTATTGATAAGTCTTCTGTCGAATTCTCTTGTGCGTGTTTCTAAGCCTTCTGACTGATCTCCTGGTACCAAAATGTGCTCCTGCCTTTTGACCACGCCTTTTGGATTTCATTTTTGAATTGTCTTTTAGATTTCCCTGGTTACCGGACTCATTGCCTCCCTAATTGACCAAGCCCCTGGATTACATCTTTTGGATTGTCCCTGTGCTACTCCGCATTCTGCTGAATTCACAATTACGCAAAAGGATCCTCCTATTCCACCGATTGGTTCCCTGAAAGCAGGGAATGCAACAGTGCTTGTGCTTCAAGATCTTAGTGCTGCTTTTGACACGGCTGACCACTCTGTTTTGTTACACAGGCTTGAATTTGAGGTTGGCTTATGTGGAACCGTCCTTAAGTACTAATACTTTACTTCATATTTAACTAATCGTTTTCATTATGTTCATATATCTAATAATTGTAGTGCTTCTTCAATGTAACCAGTTCAATTTGGAGTACCACAAGGGTCAGTGCTGGGACCAATATTGTTCTCTCTCTACATGCTGCTGCTAGGTAGGATAATACAAAAACATAATATTAACTTTCATTCATATGCTGATGACACTCAAATAGACATTTCGTTTACACCTAACAACAACTCATCTATGATTACTTTAGTTACTTGCATTAATGAAGCAAAGACTTGGTTGTGTTAAAACTTTTTGTTACTCAACTCTGATAAAACTGAGGTCCTGTTTGGAGGCAACAATACTGATAGGACTACTATAACTTCAGCACTTAACTCCGATTTAAAAATTTGCCTCAAATACTCAACACATAACCTAGAAGTCATATTAGACACAAGGCTCTCGTTTAACTTTCATGTTAAAAAAATATCAAAAACATGCTTCCTACAGTTAAGAAATATGCAAAACTAAGGCAGTTTCTCTCCACTCAAGACACAGAGAAACCAATAAATGCTCTTGTATACAGCAGGTTAGACTACTGCAATCCCTTCTATCAGGCAGCACCCCTTCACTCTTTCAACACCTTACAGCAAATTCCGAATGCAGCAGCTAGAATTGTTACTAGGAGCAGAAAGTACAACCATATAACACCTGTACTTAGCTCTGTTCATTGGCTTCCTGTCAGGTACAGGGCGGACTTCAAAATCCTTCTGCTTCCTTACAAGGCTCTCAGAGGTCAGGCTCCTGTCTATCCAATTGAACTTATTAATGTAGACAATCAAGTCGCCCGCTTAGATAAAAAAATGGAGGTCTTTTTCATATTTCACGCATTAATAAAAAAAAAGCCTTGAGCTACAGGGCCTCTAGCTTATGGAACAGTCTCCCACCCCATGTTTGGGATGCCGAGTCAATCTCGGTATTCAAATCCAGACTGAAAACCTATTACTTCAGCCTAGCCTACTCACACCTTACATCATAACCTGCTGCAACCATGGCTACTGGTGCTGCTGTACACACATTCCATTGTGTGTCCCTGTGTTGGCCCACCATGGAGATACATCTGTTCTGACCAAACTATCCTATTCTTCTCCCCCTGAGTTGGATTCAGCATCACTGCCATGGATCCAAGAGGAATATCATGGATATATCTATAATTTAGGAGGATTTTGCTTGTCTACAGAGATCTGGATGGAGTACTGATATACAGAAGACTTGATGGATGGACTAATACCTTTATAAATTTTTTCCTTTTTTTTTAATTGTATAATGTTAGCATGCCCAAAGGGGTTGGGCAGCCAGTTGACCTTGGGCCCCTAGAGGTTTTTTTTTGTCCTAACTAAGGAGTTTTTGGTTCCTCTCCTCTGTTGTCTTCTGGTCTTTTCTGTTCTGAATTCTGTATGGTCACTTGGTTTGTTAAGCACCTTGGGGCAACCTTGTTGTGAAAGGTGCTTTATAAAAATGAATTGAATTGAAATTGAACTACTAGTTGGTCCCTGGGAGAGTAACGACTGCCTCGCACATCGCAGACAGACTCTTTCTCTCTTTCCTTCTTTCTACAACACCAGGACTGGGTTGGGCACTGAGCCAGCATCGTGCTGATGCCATGTCGCTGCGACAGAGCCTGCCAGCTGGTCTTTAGTGTCTGTGCCCGGTAAATACAAATCCATGTGTCACGGACACAGACTGAGTCCGTGTCAGGTCTTGTAGTAGCCAGCAGCCATATCACCCTGCAACTCACAGCTGGCAACCCATTGAAGCTAAGCAGGTGTGAGCCTGGTCAGTACCTGGATGGGAGACCTCCTGGGAAAAACTAAGGTTGCTGCTGGAAGAGGTGTTAGTGGGGCCAGCAGGGGCCACTCACCCTGCGCTCTGTGTGGGTCCTAATGCCCCAGTATAGCGACGGGGACACTATAAACAGGTGCCGTCCTTCGGATGAGACGTAAAACCGAGGCCCTGACTCTCTGTGGTCATTAAAAATCCCAGGGCGTTTCTCCAAAAGAGTAGGGGTGTAACCCCGATGTCCTGGCCAAATTTCCCATTGGCCTTTACCAATCATGGCCTCCTAATAATCTCCCTCTATGAATTGGCTACATTACTCTGCTCTCCTCCCAACTGATATCTGATGTGTGGTGAGCGTTCTGGAGCACTATGGCTGCCGTCACATCATCCAGGTGGATGCTGCACATTGGTGGTGGTTGAGGGGAGTCCCCATTACCTGTAATGCGCTTTGAGTGGAGTGTCCAGAAAAGCGCTATATAAGTGTATGCAATTATTTTTATAATTATTATTGTAGTAGACACCATGCGATATGGTAAGAGCTGGAGAAAACAGGAGGCGTGGTAAAAGGAAACACACAGGGGTTTAATAGTGCACAAAATAATAGTGACGGTCCGTGAGACAGTGAACAGGGAAGACAAAGAGTGGCATCCAAATCCAAACGGGTCCAAAGGCAGGTCAGGGCACAGTCCAAGAGTCCATCAGCAAGTAATCCATCCTGGGACACGACAAGGTTAAAATCCCCGGGTGGGTGGAATACACGGACAGATAAAACATGGAGGTCCAAGGGTGACTGGGCGAGATCCTCCAGACCCCGGGCTCAGGAAGCGGGAGGTGTCAGGGATGAGGCCTATCCCCTCAGGAGACGGACGTAGGGTTTCCTGGTGCCAGGCAGGCCTCGTGACATCCTTACCCTAATGATGAGCCCAGAGGACTGGAGGAGCTATTCTTTAAATAATATACCTAAGAAGGTAAACCTGGGGAGCTTAATCACAAGAACAATAACAGGAGTAGTGGAGCGCCTTCTAGGGAGGGATGTCAGGCGTGACACCATGTTTGGATAAGCAAACCCAATAATCTATATTGCCGATTGAGAATTCAATTGTTTCTCAGCATGGGATTATATCAATTTAATTCATATGAGTAACGCATTTACTTATGAGTATCTAATGTAGAATTCATATTCATGAGACTGATTAACGAAACAGTATAGCTGAATGCACATTCCTTGTTTTGTATCTCTTTGTCATCATATATCCCTTGTATTTTGGTAACCCACACGATAAAATCTGCTATCTGTATCCAGGCAGACTGTTATATCTTTTATATTCACAATTTATGTATTAATAAATGTATCTCGTGTATTGAATCTGTGTGTGTGTGTTGCTGATTGTTCCTGATGATTGATTTTCTAATTGCCATAAAAGAACCAACTCGTGGTTTACTGCTACAATTTATAAATTGTAATTGTAGAAACCCCTACAATATTATTAATTCATTTTATGACATTCAGAGATGTTATACACCTGTTATTTTTATTTTCAGCTAGCAACATTTCCATATTCCATATTAAGTGGATTTAAAGCAGTACAGTAGGGGAAAAAATTAAATGAAACAATCGCTTCAAAAATATCTAACGAAGTGCCCGCTACCAATTTTCTTTGGCTGGTAAACCACACACGAAGTACAATGCACTGTGCTGCAGAACCTCAAGTATTACTGTGCATTCTGAGTGGTTGCATCTGGGATCTGTATGTTTCTTATGAGGATAAAAATTAATAAAACTGCAATGGTCCCTGTTCTTGGGGCATCTAGCCATATATATGACAATAATATTGTTTTTTTATTTTTTACAGAATATAGTAATACTGTTACAAACCAATTCAGTCATCATTATTCTACTAATGTTTTCTAAATTAATTTGTCTGACACTTATACATATCAAGACAACTACTGTTTGTATCCATTTATACATAAAGCTATTTAATTTTAGGGAAATAATGGAATTACATTGCTCCAAAATGCAAAAGCTGTGGCCTACCCATGATTTAAGTCCACAATATTCTACTTACTGGTCAAAAGCTCAAATTACTTCTCAGTACTGACACCTTACAAGCATATTGTTAGTGCCCTCAAAACAGTGTACAAAATGTCCCAAATTACGGAAATGGTGTCATTAGCTACTTGTACCTAAATCTTGAACACCCACAGGTATTAATCAACTTCAGTTGCAGTCTTCAAAATATCCTGTCTTATCCTGTCTCTTTACTAACCTATTTCAAGACTTTATCATTTCTAGTTACAGTACATACCTTGTTTGACACGTAGCTCCACCTCAGTGTATTTATCACTGATAATAATTCTTTTCACTCCACAGAAGTATTTCCCAGCATCCTCCAGTGTCACTCCCATGATAGTAACAGTGAAGACTCTTGCCGAAGTGTTGTCAAACAGAGAGAATCTTCCATCAGTATACCGGGTGTTGTGCTGATCAGTTTTAATTAGATCAACACACTTGGTACTCAGCACTTTTTTTTCCTCTTTGCAGAAATACTTAGCATTTGTCTCATATCCCTGAGAATATATGCAGCTGATGCTGACAGGTCCACCTTCATCCGCAATCACGCTGAGCTTTTCTGCTGACTTCACAGAACCCAGAACTGTCAATTAAAGAAAATTTAGAGCATAGACATATTAACTACTTTTTACAGCAAAAATACTACTTCAGAACATGCAAACAATCCTAATCACAATTATGACTTTTAATGATTTTTTACTTACTATAATTTGTAATGCTGAAAAACAACATAATTTTCTGTCAGAAAACTCCCAGAGATCTAACTGTAGAACTAATTTACATACACTAACCAACTACCCATGGTAAAATTTGTAACAAAAATTAATACATTTGTCACATTTACTTTTTTATCCCAGTGTATAATACTGCAATTACTACACAGCTTTTATAATGCAGCTCATTCCCTTCGGATGTGCTGTGTTTTGATGGGTAATGTCATAGTAAGCATGTTTCTTACTGACATTATTTCAGTTAAAAGCTGTATGTTTATTGAAAATGCTGACAATGTTATCTAAATGTATTAGAGTTGTTTTAAGAATATATAAATAGGGAAATCATGTGCACAGTACCTGGTTCAGTGATAAAATAGATTTAAAAATACATTTCCTGCCCATTGATACAATTTAATGCACCATAAAAATTAAATTCTATGTGATAGCAATCACCATCTTAATAGTCTGGTCTCAGATCTCAGAATCTAAGGAAAGATGGCCCTGCTCAGTACTGGGATGGAAAATGTGTCAGTGGACCAGTAGGAAGCATTCTTCCCTCTGAACCAGAATTTCCAAACCAATGTATCATAGTGATAAGGATTATTTTAGTGATTATTTTTTCAAAATAACCAGGAGGCTGAACATTTAGACTGCTATGATCACTATGATCTTTATCTAAACAGAAAGGCAGGAGTCACACCAATTATTAAGAGCTGCAGGCATATAGTGTTTAGAGGAGGATTGTATGAATAACGGTGTCAAATGAAGCACAAAGATCCGGCAAAGATGAAGCTACGGCAAAGTTAAAACGAGTTTGAGTGAAAATTGCATAATACCCAAAGACAACAAAACACTCATTACACTTGACAAAGGGGTAAAGATGAGAAAAACTGGACATCTTTTTCCAGTGAGAGAAACTGATTTATGATATTGATAACTTTGTTCTGAAAACAACAAAATATATTTCTTTGATATTTTGTGGCAGACAGAGTTAATTTGTTTTTAGGCACTAGTATGCTGTTGAATCCAAGAAAAAGTATTTTTCATCATACCTGTATGTCTCTTATTTTTTAATGTGTCTTAATGTGTTAAATGTACTGTGTATTGTGTTTTGTCATCTACCTCTCTGCAAAGCAAATTTCTCATATGGGACAATACAATATTCTTGCTGATGTTAGTACCATCCATTGACCCTATTTTGGTGCAAACACCTCTACATGAACTGCCATCTTCAGCAAAGAATTTAATAGATTTCCAATTAAACTGTAATTCAATTATTTTAAATTTAGTTAGTTTAATTAATGTAACACTTTCCAATCAGATGTTATTGGAAAGTAAAATAATATTTAACAGCACAGTTTAAATCAATCTAAATTTAAACTTGTATTTAATTTATTTATAAATGCCTTATTTGTAAATTACTTGTACATGTCTACGTTCTAACATCCAGCATGTCCGGACTTGGTCTATTGGGTCACATACCTTCTTTAACCTGAAGGTCCACCTCAGTGTATATATCACGGACAATACTTCTTTTCACTCCACAGAAGTATTTCCCAGCATCATCCAGTGAGAGTCTTTTGATGGTCACAGTGAAGATTCTTGCTGAAGTGTCATCATACAGAGAGACTCTCTCATTAGTAACCCGTGTGTTGTGCTCTTCTGTTTTAATGAGATCAACACACTTGGTACCCAGCAGTTTTTTTTCCTCCTTACAGAAGTACTTTGCATTTTTCTCATATCCCTCTGAATATGTGCAGCTGATGCTGACAGATCCATCCTCATCTCCAGTTACCGTGAGCTTCTTTTCTGACTTCACAACACACAGAGCTGTCAGTTAAATAAAATGTTACATTTATTACTGTAACTGCTATTTTCAAGAACATTCACATTCATCTGAAAAACAACGAATACATTGTTATTGTTCTTTTCAAGTGTACAATAGCCACCGCGGATATAATTATACACAAAAATCAGTTATATATTTACCTGTGGGCTTCTGCTGAATATGCTGAAACTTTAATGACTCTCTTCCAGATATCACCATATTGCTATTGGCTTTTTTTGTCTTACATGAAGTGGGAGAACCTATTAAGTTTATGCTAACTACAAAGGCCGATTCTGATTTTTTTTATAAAGCAAAAAAATCACTGACTTTTTTCACACCCTTAGCAGTTCCCAATGATATGTGGCAGTATTTTTTCCATATTATATACCATAAATACCATATATACTATATTACCATATTTAATTGTAATTGTTTTTGTTTGATTTTAATTATATATACTGTACATTACAGTTAGAGCTTTACTATACTTGGTGTGTAGATTATTATATACAGTGTAAGTCTGTTTAACAAGGATGTGCCATTCTTAAGGAAACCCATAATGTCAGAAAGTTAACTCTTTTAACATATTTAAAATAACATAAATTACGCTTGTCAATAGAATGTTATGATTAACCCAATTAAAACCTCTCCAAGAGTAATCAATGCTCTGACATCTGTGATACATACTGTACTGTAGTTTTCACCTCTCCCCAGTATGATATTTGGCACAAGGACACCTTGTGGTCCAATATCTATACTGATGTCTGTGATCCAAGAAGAACAGATGAAAAAGAGATAGAATCAAACCAGTGACAGAACCGTATGTCTTCCAAGACTCTACCTCCTAATAGAACTGCAGTGTAGGAGCCTTCAAACAAGAGCCCCAAAGGATGCTTAGAAGATCAGAACTGCCTTTAGTGTTTTCTTGTTTATTTGGGCCTAGGTCTTCTGTTGATAGTAAAAGGCAAATGTTCTGTTCTGTACATAGTGTTAGTCTGGATCATTGCAAACAAAACCCAGAATTGCCCCTGGTGCTGAGTTGATGGGAATAGGGGCATGTCTGAGAGAAGATTGAGTTGGATACTTGCGTTAGGGCAGTAAAGGGACTGGTGGCCCTGTGAGACTCCCCATGAGACTGCCAAGAGCTGTACTGCATCTTGGGAGTGCCTGATACTGGAGATGTACAATGCCTACTTGTAGTTTCAAGGACACTTTAGCATAAAGTATTGACAGTGGTCTAAAAAGCACCTAGTGCTGGGTACCCTGGAGGTGCAAGGACTCTGCAAATGTTGAGGCTCCACTTCAATCAATCAAATAATATATCAAAGTTTATTTATCAAATGCACAACAATAGAGCATGCAGCAGTAGTTGCTGGCAATTAAATCTCTTTTCTACGAGCTCACCGGGGTGTAAAAATCACAAAATTAAGGTTACAAAATAAGGTTACATAATAATAGCTAATAATGTAATAGAAATTGAATAAAATAAACTCAGACAAAACTCAATATAAATAGAGCTGCTATGTGTCCAGGGTGTATGTGAAATATTATGTCCAAGTAGTGCAGTATGCAGAATACAGTGAAAACTGTATTTCCATGTGGCCATTATGGGTGATTTGCTAAAGGAGCTGCAGGTTGGCTATTTAGCAGTCTTATTGTCTGGAGGTTGAAGCTGTTCCGTAATCTGTTTGACTTTGACCATTAACTGGATGGTAGGAGAGAAAACAGTTTGTGACTGGGATGACTGGGGTCCTTAAGAATGGACCTGCACTTCCTAAGACTTTTAGCTAAGTAGATATCCTGGATGTTTGGTGGCTCACAGGCAGTAATGAGTAAAGTACTTTGCAATCCCGGGCGGAGCAGTTCCCATACCAGGGAGTGATGCATCCAGTCAGGATACTCTCAATAGTGTACCTGTAGAAGCTGGCCTGGATATGTTCTGGCATGCCTACAGAGAAAGAATAGGCGCTGCCATACTGTTTTGACCACGATGTTGGTGGTGGGTCCAGGTTAAATCCTCTGTGATGTTAACTCCCAGGAACTTAAAACTGCTGATCCTCTCCGCTGCAGTCCCATTGAGATAGATAGGTATGTGATCTCCTCCCTGATGTTTCCTACTGTACTGTATATACCACAATCATCTCTTTAGTCTTACTGATGTTCAGAGAGATGTTGTTCTCCTGGCATGCTAGGGTTTCAACCTCTTCCCTGTATGCAGACTCTTCACCATCTGTGATCAGGCCAATGACTGTTGTATCGTCCGCAAACTTAATGATGGAATTTGAGTTATGCCTGGCGACACAATCATAGGTAAATAAGGAGTAGAGGACAGGGCTAAGCACACAGCCTTGGTGGGCTCCAGTGTTTAGAGTCAGGGTAGAGGATATGTTGGTGCCCACACTCACCACCTGCTGACATTCCGTCAAGAAGTCCAGGATCCAATAACAAAGGGAGGTATTCAGTCCCAGGTCCTGGAGCTTGATGACAAGCTTTGAGGGCACTATGGTATTGAATGCTGATCTGTAATCAATAAACAGCATTCTCACATAATGTTCCTTTCTTATCCAGGTGTGAGAGGGCAGTACGGAGGGCAGTGGCAATAGCATCTTCTGTTGACCTGCTGTTGACCTGCTGTGGTGATACGCAAATTGCAGTGGGCCTAGGGTGTCAGGCAGTGAGGAGGTGATGTATGCTTTGACCAACTACTCAAAGCACTTCATGATAACTGATGTGAGTGCAACGGGGTGGTAGTCATTCAGGCAACTGACTCTGTGTTTCTTAGGAACAGGGACAATGGTGGTTTTCTTAAAGCAGGAAGGAACTATAGACTGATCTAGAGAAAGATTGAATATGTCGGAGAAGTCATCTGCCAGCTGATCTGCACATGCCTTCAGAACACGGCCAGGGATAGTATCAGGGCCGGGAGCCTTGTGTGGATTGGTCTTTTTAAAAACTTTACACACATGAGCTCTGGATATGATCAGTGGATTTCCGTCTTGGATTTCTGGAATCCTCCTGGCTAGATCTGTGTTACTGACCTCAAACCGAGCATAGAGTAGAATGAATTTAGCTCATCAAGAAGAGAGGCAGACTGTTGTGCGATATAGCTGGGTTGCGTTTTGTGGTCTGTAATGGTGCGTATACCACTCCACATGTTCTGTGTGCTGCAGCCATGATAATATGACTCTAATTTAACCCTGTAGTTGTATTTAGCTATTTTGATAGCTTTCCTGAGGTCGTATCTGGATTTTTTGTATCTATCCATATTGCCAGAATTGAAAGCAGCTGTCCTAGCTTTAAGTTTGGCGCGTATCTTGTCATTTATCCACAGTTTCTGATTTGGATATGTGCGAACAGTAATCCTGGGAACCACGTCTTTAATGCATTTACTGATGTAGCCAGTAACATAGTCCATATACAGATTGATATTATTTCAATCTGGATAAAGAATAAATTATTTTATAGTGCTGGCTTCAGGAAACAGCCTTTCCACCTCTTTTGCACATCAGTATCCATAACTAGTTCATTATTTAAACAAATTGACTCTAAATATAAACATCTTAAGATGCTGGCTCTGGCTCAGCATCAGCTACTGTGTGTTTGCCCATTCCTTCAATTTACGTGCATTCGACACACTGTTCAGTGCTAGCAACTGCACAAAATCTAAAATACAATCCTCATTTCAGTATCTATGTAAACATTCAGTCTGTTAACTTCATCATGTTCCTGCAATAACTACTGCCTACACTTAAATCTTCAAAATCTGCTTGTATTCATTTGTTTAAATCACAAATAACATACATAAATACAGGTCATGTAGCACTCTGCATTGTGGAAACATCACACTGGTTTAGTTTTATTTAAAGGGAACTAGAGAAACCAAGAAAGGCTTTTTCTAGAATTAATAAATGCACATCCTGTTCACTGGGGTAATTAAATCCACACTGAGCAATCTGAGAATCCTGATCAGGTAGCAAGCAAGCAATCACATTACACCTGTCTTTGAGTCCTTGCACTGGCTTCCTATCAGGTTTCGAGTCAACTTCAAAATCCTCATCCTCATTCAGTACCTATCTGTCTTATTATCTGTCTACTCCCCACCTTGCAATCTTTGTTCATCTGACTCTGGTCTTCTAGCTGTCCTCAAGAAGATCTAGATTCTGTGGGTGACAGGGCCTTCACTAGCTGCACCCCAGAGCTCTGGATTTGTATCCCCAGTGATTTCAGAGTCACTCACCCCGAGTGCATTTAAATCTAACCTTTCTTTTCAGAAGACTGATATTTAGTGTCTGCTTCATTTTCTAATTTTGGTAGCACTTCTGACTGCTTGTCTTTCTTATATGTATTAACTTTGTAATCTGTGGTCCTTATAACTGTTTTTACAGCTACTGTATTGCTTTGAGGTGCTATATAAAATAATGTTTTTTTTGTTATTGAGAAACATGATCAGATTTTCTCTGGTTCAGAAAAAAAGATCTAAAGTATACTGGTTTGTCACTCGTCTCACACCCTCTTTGCTAAAAGGCTTTGCATACTAATCTGATCAATCTACCTATTTTCTTTCTCTATCCTGTTAGATTTATAATTATTCTGAAAATCTCCTTCTTGGAATTAGTCATTTCTAAATACCTGTTTTCACTGTTAACATCTTGCAGCAACTCTGCAACAAAATATACATGTAGCTCAACCTGACAGTTCATGCTACCTGCTACCAACATTTTTAGATTTCTATATTTATGTTTTTATCTGGTGGTTCCATTTGTGACAAAGGCTAAGTTACTTTCTTGGAAATATGTATTTGATGTGTTGCAAAAAACTGACTTGCTTTAACAAAATATATAAAGTATAAAGTAACAGCTGCTCCATTTCTAAAACTTTTTGCTCATGTGCATTTGTGTATTTTCACATTTATTTACATCTCTAACACTTTAAAGTCCTAAATTTTCATTTCATTTTTAGACTGCATTTTAGTTTCTGCATTAAAAAGCTCACGTTTTCTCTATCTTTTGTTTCTTGTCCTACAGAGCTCTTAATTGTGAAGTTGTGAATTGTGAAAGAAACAAAATCACTCATCATGTACATTTTTAATTATGACACTTCACTGTTGCATTTTGCATTTCAGAGTTGTGACATTCTGAACATGGCATGTTCAAAATGTATATAGAATATCTAGATCTATATACTGTATAAGTATATAGAAAACCTAGATCAAGACAGGCTTATTGCAATGACAATTCTGTGAAAAAAGAAAAAGCTTCTTTTTTCAGTGAATATGACACATGGTACATGATAAATAACATTCCTATAATCACAAGTATGAATGTCCCCTGTGGACAGTTTTTGATTATTTATTCTGGTATTGAAGTATATGTCATACCGAAGTGTAATAATCACTGAAAAAATATGTTTTTTCATTCAGAACCCCATTTCCATTTGCAAACCCCAGGAGCATTACAATATATTCTCATATGCCATGTTCCTAATGTCCCATTTAAATCTGCTGTATTAAAATGTCTTTTAAAATGCAAGATTTTGAGACTTTTAATGATCAGAAGGCAAGTTAGTGGTAAACATGCAGAAAGTGCCAGTGAATTTACTTTTTGTCTTTGTCTTATTTACTTGTTGTCTAACATGCTAGTTTGTGTTATTGTGAGTTTTTAAAATGAAATGTGTTTCATACAAAAATACAAGTCACTGTCACTATTACTTACATATTCCCCTTTACTGAGGGTCTTTTCTCGAAAAGAGTAGGGGTGTAACCCCGACGTCCTGGCCAAATTTCCCATTGGCCTTTACCAATCATGGCCTCCTAATAATCTCCCTCTATGAATTGACTACATTACTCTGTTCTCCTCCCCACTGATAGCTGATGTGTGGTGAGCGTTCAGGCGCACTATGGCTGCCGTCGCATCATCCAGGTGGATGCTGCACATTGGTGGTGGTTGAGGGGATTCCCCATTGCCTGTAAAGTGCTTTGAGTGGAGTGTCCAGAAAACCGCTATATAAGTGTAAGCAATTATTAATAATTATTATTATATGTACAGTAATCCATCCGAATTAGTACATTTAAAAATGCCTGTACAGAGCCATCTACAGGCGAAAGGCGACATAACATCACAGCAGCAGCATTTAAGGGGGAACGAAAAATGCAAATAAGAAGCTGGCAAATAAGAAGCCAACTTCAGCCTCGTTGACCAAAGTTGACCAAAATGTTGACCAAAAGTGTGCATAATATTTTAAAAATGAGACAGGACCTTAAAAGTACATTATATAATGTTAACATGACATGCTTTTATTTAAATTAATTTTAACTATATAGTCTTAAATTGTTTGACTTTTTAATTGCTTTCTGTTTTGTCTTTAAGATGCAAATGATGTGTTCAAATTGTTCAATATGTGTACATGTTCAACTTCATTGTTTTCCATTTAATATTATATTATTTTTTTAATTATATGTTATTTTACCTGCATTTAAAATTCTGCACTTGTCTGAAATGTCAGAAGTGTTTATCTCTGAACTAGTCTGTTTATTTTGAATTTATTTTGCGGTTTCTGTAGCACCTTACTAATCATTCTGTTTTGGTATCATTTGTGAACTTGACTAGCCTACAAATGATCTAATATTGTACTATGAACTAATGCTATTTTTCTATAGTTTTATTAAACTTGCTTAATGTGATTCAAATTATGTTATGTAGATATTATTGTAATTAATTTTTTTCCTGAGATGCATTAAAATGCAACAAAGACTACAATTTAAAGTTCCCCTTTTTTAAAAAAATCACTAACCTATTGTTTGTACTTGATCTGAAAAAATGATTGGGAGTCAAAATATCTATTCATTGAAATGTGTGAAATTTAGTATTTTTTCTTTTGAGAGAAACTCTTTGTGACAGAAATCACAACAGATGTTCTAAAGTTAACCTTTTTAAATGCTTGAAAATATAAAAATCACATGCTATGGGATTTTCTAGTTGTGTTTTTCAGAGTTAGCAATGATATTGGGAAGCAGGTCATAAAGATTTAAAACTGGCATTCAAAATAAAATGAATAATTTAGTAAACAATTATCTATTATTTAATTAAGCTTCTCATTTAAAAATTAAAGGATTAAACACTTGTTTTTCAGGAGTCGTTTTTCTGCAAAGTTCTTATCAAAGAAACCTGGGTTTGAAATCTGCAGGAATAAAAGATGATCATTGTTTTTTTAACATCATTTGGTTTGCATACGCCTAGTTTTATTTAACCTGATAATGTTGGAAAAAATAATACATTTTAAGAAAGATTTTAATCTGCTCAAGATTAATTAGCCAAAAGACAGGCATTTAAGTCTAATCCTTTTTTAAATGTTAGCTTTTCAGATGTGCTAAAGTGTGTTTCATAAACTCAAGCGAGCTGTACTAATAGTTAACTTTGAAAAGAAAAAGAGGACACAATGCACACACTGATTAGTGTAAAACAATGTTATTTATTAACAGCTGGTTATGCATGATGCTTCATAAATTCACTAATTGAAAGTGTGTCATTGACAAAAACAATTGCTCAAGAAATACCAATTTCCTACTAGACGACAAACAAGTCCAGATACAGTATAACATTTTATTACGTTTGTGATGGTTGTGATTATACCTGTTTTTAGTGAACTGCTTTCAAACTTGCACGAGTCAAAGTACAGCTCATGAAAATTAAGTAAAATGTAAAAAATGATCTGTACTTACCTGAAAGGAGGCAAAGAGTAACAGCAAGTGAGTGGGTCATGATGAACTGTGTTTTCAGTGCTTTTCTCTGTTCAGCTGTATGTCCTTCTGTACTGCAGGGTAGCAGGGATGACACCAGCTTCTCTACAGCTGCCTCAGTCTGTATTTCTGGACTTCATATCCACTTTCTCCACGCCCACAAGTGCACTCATGCTTCCGTTTCATTACTGTTTCTCTACAACCCCTTTTATATTAAATGTAATAAATGGACGAAATTACCACAACTGGATTCTAACAATTTACAGTGCATGTGAATAAATGATAATAAAAACACTACTCATGTATGATAGAAAATACTTACATTGATAGATAGAATGTATGATAGAAAATAAAAACATTGTCTCAAAAACAGCTTGCTGATATTGGAAATATGAAGATATACAATAATGTAAAATCTTTGAAAATATAGCTACAAATACAGTTTTCATTTAAAATCTATAGCTTAGAGATTCCCAACATTACTGAAAGGACACCCACACTAGCATCAAAACAAACAGCACAAAAAGAGCACACCAGGATCATAATCACAATATGACAGTCAAAATATTCCAGATTGCATACGTTTTACTACACAGCTCTCCTGCTGATAAAGGGTTTTCATCACATGAAACTCCTATGATGCACTTTTATGAAACTATCTTTCTCATGTTAAGGAACAGTCCATGAAGGTCCTACTGCCTTACCTCTGAACCTTATAATCCCTCTTAGCCTATGTTACCTCCTTCACATTCCAGTTTTCTGTCTTTTTTCAAAGTCAATACAAGACCCTTTGTTCTGACCTACCATTTTGTCCTCTACCCTTGAGAATTTTGCATTTTCTTAGCTCCTTCCTGTCCTCTCCATTCTTCTTCCACTGCCTGATGGACGATTCCTCCTTTGTTACCCAAGCTCACTCTTCACTTCTCTAGCCCAACTTTGTAGTAAGAACTGTGTAGTTAAAACTTCAGTGACTGTATCATGATTTTTTACTATGGTTTTTGTATAAGACTTAACTACAGATGCAGCCATTCAAAATGGGTGGGGTATTTCGCGGCATACCCCGGTGGGCGTGTCGCGGTATCACGCAGTATCACAGGGTTAATCGCGTCATTTGATGTCATGCCGGAAAGTTTCTGGCATCACCTTGTAAAACCGACAGGGGGAGCTTAACCTCCCATGTACAGCATTTGAGCTTTTAAATTTGAACTGTGTATTACAGCATGTTAATCATCAGTCATTAAAATGTTGGTATATTTTATGAAAGCAAGATTGCTCAGTTGGACAAAAGTACACAACCTACCTTTATCAGAAATATTTATGCATCAAAGCCTTTACCGAAGATATTACTAATAGTATTAATAATGAATGACTTTGGACGAGCTGTATACTCAAAGTATAATTTCTTTAGCACATTTGTACAAGCACTTGGAATCTGTCCAAGCCCTACTTTGTCAGGCAGTTTCTTTTACTGCAACGGACATAAAACTCCCTTGCTTTTAACAGGGCGTTTCATAATTTCTAACTACGAAAATTATTTAAACTGCGACACTTATCATTCATTCCATTCCATTCCATTATCAGTCTTCAATTTCTCCCTAAACATTTTAAGCATGAAAGTTTTATGAAACAGTACCCAAATATGCGATTGCTGTATAGAATGAATTTTAATTTGTAAAAATTATTTAACACGAAAATTAAGCTGGAAATCTCGCCCCCTTCTACTTTGAAAATACCTGTGAAACTGGTTTAATTCGTCACAGCCAGCACTCCCGCAGAGAGGGGGGTTGTACTCGTTAATGTCTTAGCTGGAACACATCATTATATCTCATTTTGTATTTCTTTAAAAAAATCGTTTGCCCAGCCACTATTGCTGTTATTGTTTTTATCGTGTAAAGTGTTTTGGGGAGCACAGCTTTCTCACCACTTAGATTACTTTTTGATACCATCCTTACACAAAGCAGAAACTTCTTGTATTTTCTGATGACATACAAGTGGAAAGATTACAGATTTTAATCGTCTTTTTTTCTGAACCAGATCATGTTTCTCTATAACAATAATAAAAAACTTTATTTTACATATCACTTTTAAAAGTGGCATCTCAAAACAATACAGTAGATGTAAACCACAGATTACAAAGTAAATACCCAGACAAACGCAAACGCGTTTTTAATAAAATTTTAATTTAAAATGACTTAAATTCGATCATGTTGTGATATTTAGAAATATAAATTTGTTTGGTGCGAGTGAGGTTTTATTTAATCTCTGACCAAGGGAAACGTTTCATTTTTTCAAAGAAATGTTTGTTAAAAAAAAGTCATGGTTCCACAGTGGGATTCGATCACAGACCATGTGACATGGGAGGCAGGAACCTAACCCACAGCGCCACCAGCAAGGTCACACACAGAGTGCTGAAAAAGCACTACAGAAACATTATCAACAGAGAATGTACAGCATGTACTATTCTTGTGTTGCGGTACATGAATATAATTATATCGTTATTAATTTCTTTAGATACGTGATTCCATATTATATTCCCTTTTAATCAAATTCTAAAAGTATGCTTGTTGACTCCGGTATCTCTTTAGTTAAAGACTTCGATGCTTAAAATGTTTAGGGAGAAATGGAATACTGGTGTGTATTTTTTCTTTAAAGTACCAAGACCAGCCATATACTGTATGTTTATGTTCCAAAATTAATATCGTTTATGGCCTTCACACGCGTTACAGTATGCTCCTATTCTTTTTATGCTCAGCTACTAAGATTTCCCTTCATTGGTAAAACTCCATATGAATATTCAATACTAAAACAGGCACAGTAAAGATGTTTACTGTAAATCTTTCTACGACAGACCAATGGACCACGAGTGCCCCTGTCGGTCAACCAATCACGTACCGCAGTACCGCGCGTTATCGTGCGTCACAATGCGCGACGCCGTAGCCAATTACCTCCGGTACGTGTCTGTACCGCACACTTTGAATGGCTGCATCTGTATGTGTTTGCTGAGCTTTACAGTAAACCAGTAAACCATGATAAACGTTTTTTTTCTAAATAATACAGCATGAGGGCTCCAAAGACACTTACTATAGCGTACAATACCTGTGGTGTAATTTACCATTAGTAATTAACTTATAAGTTATTACTAATAGTTTGTTTTTAACAGTAAAAGGTGTTCTCATATTAATTGCATATGTTACATCTGACATATTCTTGAATTGACAAACGGGAGTCAACCATTGTGAAAACAAGGCAAAAAAACAACAGAGCTTATTTTTGACCCTGTGACTTTGTCTACCTCAGCTAAACAGGAAGTAACAGTGATTAAACAAATCCTGTTCAAGATTACGAAAGGCCATGCCAAGTATTCTTCCAGGAATTCACAGTATTTTGTTTCTTTCTAATGGAAAAAGTTGTTTCTCAGGAATAAAAGATTAAAATATTTTTAGATCCATCAGAGACTTTCTGAAGGTTATTTTCTGACTAAGAGTGATAGATATTATGAGTTCAATTGTATATAATATGAGCTTACATACAGTATATTATCTTTCTCAAGTTGATTTGGCTGGCATGGACAACCTCTAACAAAGGCTTCTTTTGTTTTCTGTGTGGGGACAGATGACATTAGCATAGATAGCACACTTTCTAAAACAAATGTATATACCTTAAACAAACTGAATAGGCAGGAACAAATCCATTGTTCTTTCTAGGATGCACCATGCAAAACAACATGAACATGTTAATTCCGAAATATTATATATTTTTGATGTGATCTTCAAACACATGTTTTTGTCCTCTAGGAGCACGCTCCTTTCATTGGCCATACATGATCTGTTTTGGAAAACAGATAATATGGCCTATCCAGTTCAGTTGAGCCTTCATGATAATTGTGGTGACGCTTTACAAGTTTGCTTACTCCAGGTTGCTGGTGTTAGAGTCCTTGCCTTCTCAACTGATCCTTATAATCATCCAAAGGCATCTCTAATGGCACACTTCTAGTGCTTTCACATGCCTACTGTCTATTTTCCAGGTCTCTGTCTCATGCAGAAAGGTAGGAAGAAACACAGCTTGCTAGACAAAGAGCTTTGTTCTTATTTGATATCTCCATCCTCAAAATCTCTTATCCTAAGCTTAGCAAAATCCACACAGACACTGTGTCACGACTACGTGCAAATGCCAACATATTCCCACAGGCATGGATTCCCGCAAGCGTCCACGCAGAGCTTTATTATCCTACCACATGCCCCATTCCGCACCTCACCACACCATCCATGCACTACTGCATAACCACTTCTCTCCTTTTTTCGTTATCTCTCTTCGTCTCATTTGGTCCATCAGCTTCTGATGTCCCCGGTTTGTTTTCTGACTTAAATTACTTGAATCTCAATTCGGATTGTTTGCCTAGCTAATTCTTTTTCCAGTCTAATAGACCACTAGCTACTGCATAGGGTCAGTTAACTACCAATGGCTAACCAGCCGTTTGGCTAGCCTTAACACACTGCTTAACCTGCAGTGTAACTCCATGTCAATGTCAGCCTTCGATGAGAGCACACAGCCAAGGTAGCAGGAGTGATCCACATTTCCAAGAGTGCTCTTGTCCATGTGAATGCTGGGTATCTGTGGAGTGTTGCAAGGTGTAGGTTGATAAAGGATGTAGGTCTTTCTCCTCCTTTCTCCTCAGGACTAAGGAGCTTCTATACCTTTGTAAAGGCATCCAAGATGCATTGTAGGTCTGCCTCTGTGTATAAATTGCAGCTTCATGATGGAGTTTGTGGAAACTTTTAGTCACACCATCAGTCCTATAAAGGATTTATACTCCTTGTGGTAGATTTGGGCCTGTGAGGTAGAGGATAGCTGCAATGAAAATAGCAAATAGGGTTGGAGCCACAATACATCCCTGTTTAACCCCTATTTCTATTTTGAAAGGGATGGTCTTAGCCTTGCTGCTAACTACAGCTACTGACATGTCATCATGTTATCATTTTTGACAGTACTTGCCAGGGGGCAAGACATTTCACTGAGTCAAAAGCTTTAGTCAAATCAGTAAACACAATGATGTTGCTATCAGCATTTTTCTTGAAGCTGCTGTGCTGTTAAAATCATTGTGACATTGGGAAGTATTTCCTCTTACAAGCATTAGGCATTAGCATTAGGTTGCTGGTATGGAGGTTAGTATTTTGCAGTTAATGACAGAAGGGAAAGCATCCAAAATCAAGCAAGGAGGATACGAAGAGAGTAGAGTCAAAAAAGACAATCGAATGGGAAACAATGTATCAGAGGCCCAGTTAATGACATGCTTATACATAATGTCACATTAAGGTGATCCCTTGGACAAGAAATATTCCTGCCTCATGTACGACTATGCCACCTAGCAAATCGGAAAGAATGCTAGACCCCCTTCTTTGCCACAGGTTCCAGTGACAGACATTAGTATCGATTAAGGGCCCTTTTTATTTTCTACATACATCAACATTTACTATTAATCTAAGAAATAAAAATAAAAAACAACATCCACAGCAACCAAAAGTTAGCTCCAAGGGACGTAATGAATTCCAGAGGATCAGTAAGTATTTTCTTTAAGGTACACTGAAGAGAGACTACTAAAAAAGTCTCATCTTAGTGTCCGTAAAGGTCTTTGATGGTATGGAGAAGAATAGACACTTGGACAAGAGAGACACCACCCAATCCAATTTCCCCAGTGTCTGTTTGTGTTATATTAGAAATCCTCTTATGGGCTGTACTACATTTCCCTCAGTTCATATCAACTCGCCAGGCTGGTTTCTTTGTTCCTTGCCTCCAGGTATTAAAAGTCTCTATACAGTACCTCTGTTCCACTGTCAGTGTCTCCCATGGTCTTTAGTTTCTGGACCAATAGTTCCTTTCCTCCATGGTCTCACACTCTGCAGCTTCCCCTGGGCTGTCTGTGTTGTCTCGAGGGGCTTGTAGGGATGGGGACCTTCTCTGTTCCGACTCAGATATTTTTATTCCTCTTGTTAGTCAATCCCCCTCGGGGGTTTTCTACTGTCTCTGTCCAGGACAGATGTGCCCAGTAGATTACCAGGAAGAAGCTTGTGTTGTTTGAGAGGTGTGAGTGTGCAGACCTTAGGTGTCTTGGGCCCTTATCACTTCTTTGTTTGCTTTCCTGCTCCCCCTCTTCCTCCCTTGGTCTGGTTCAAACAGTCTCAGCAACCCCTCACATATGCATGCATCAATACCTAATTGCTTCCTGAATAGCCTGGGTGTGACAATTGTTACTAATTCGTTTCCCTTAGTTGCTTACCTACCAAAGCAACAAGTTGGCTTCTGTTTTTTCAAACTTAGTCCGATGTTTTTGTTACTAAATGTTCCCTGCTCTACTGTATTCATTAGAAAACCCAAACATTGACACAATCCTGGCCATCAAGACAACCCAACAACCCTGACACCTGAAGAAGGCTTCACAGCCGAAACTTTTCACTCTTTTCAGCATGGAATAAACCTATTACTTGTTCCTTTGCAGACTACACATGCTGATGCAGCTACCCACCTGAACCAATTAATTACAGCCTGTTACTTCTTAAACGGCCCACATCCTGCAACAATAAACTGCGACAATTTAAAAAATGTATGGAATAGAAGATACTACATTAGAAGAAGATAATACTGTACTTCTAGTAGTTCAAGTAGGTAGCTGCATCAGCATGCATATGCTGCAAAGGAATAATGCTAAAAACAGCTGAACTCAGTTGTGGAGCCATTTTCTGGTGTGTAAAAATTTTAAATTACATATACCAGTAAATCCTGTGGCCCTCTCCATCTGGAGCTGGCCTGGACTCCCCTGTCTTCTACAAATCTGTCATAAAATAGATGCCCTACCTGGGATTGAACCAGGGACTTTCCAGTCAGGAGCTAGACCCCCTTGCCATCTGAGCTACTATAGCTCAATTTAGTAAATATATAATCCTTAATTGTGAAAACACTTTTGTGTCATTATAATTTATTGCTGTTGTCTATGTCATATAATTTAATATGTACAGTACAACTGACATCATATTCAACCTCCCAAGAGCATCTATTGACTTCGAACACAAGTCAACTCCAGCTGCCAATGGCTATAACAATCTACTGAAACTATCCAGATTGATATCTGAGAGTGTTTTCAGTTGAATTGTTAAATATTTTCTGCACCATACAGTACTTGCAATTGTTAATACAGTGCTATATTGGTGTAAAGCATCATCAATATTTATTCTCAGCTGATTTATCTGATTAAGTACACGATTATGCACTTAATTACTATAATAATAATTACTTACACTTATATAGCGCTTTTCTTGACACTCAAAGCACTATACAGGTAATGGGGACTCCCCTCCTTCACCACCAATGTGCAGCATCCACCTGGATGATGCGATGGCAGCCATAGTGCACCAGAACACTCACCACACATCAGCTATTAGTGGGGAGGAGAACAGAGTAATGAAGCCAATTCTTAAATGGGGATTATTAGGAGGCCATGATTGGTAAGGGTCAATGGGAAATTTTGGCTTTGGGATTTGGGGAATGGGAATCGGATTTTTAATGAGTCAGGACCTTGGTTTTACGTCTCATCCGGAGGACAGCGCCTTTTTACAGTATAGCGTCCCAGTCACCATACTGAGGCATTAGGACTCACATAGGCCACAGAGTGAGCGCCCCCCCTGCTGGCCCCACTAACACCTCTTCCAGAACCAACCATTATATCAAGCAGAAGCACAATCAGACACAAATACCGTCCATGTCTCTGCGTCCTGCACATGGATACTATTTGCCTGTACAGTATATCGCCTTTGTGTTTTCAACCTGAACTTCACATAAGCAGCATGATAATTATGTTACCAATTGATAATGAGTAAAGTAACAGACATTAACATTTCAAGTAATAGTTTTGTTTTTAAATTACCCCCATTAGGAAAGACTTCTATCTATTTGGAGGCTACAAGGGTCCACTGCAGTAATCTGAGGACACTCATACATGGTAACATTAACGTGATTCAGAAATGATGTCTTGGAGTTTTGCTTTCTCTTGCAGTCACACTTAACTCACAAATGTTTTGAAAGTCCCAGCTTGAAAGTCCCCCTGTACCATCAGTAATTTTTCACACAACCTAGTCTACATGAAAACAATGCTGTGTGCCAAAAAAGGATGCCTGTATCTTGGCCTCTGGTCCTTGTGCTACTTTAAAAATAAGATAATTATTAAGGATATAAGAATAACAGGATATTGCACATATCCTGTTCAACGTTCCAAACCATTTGGCATAAAAAAGCCTTTTCCAGGAATTCATAATTGTTATCATGATGTTTCAGTAGGAAAAGCTCAGAATTAGAACCATTGGCAAGGAAGTAGTAGTTAAGGTCATGCCCAATGGTATCCTCCTCCTGACAAATGTGCAGAACATTCCCTCATCAACAACTGGTTCTGCCAGAAAAATTAGTACACAACATCATGGCAACAGATACAATCTAAACATTGGCATCTAATAGATTATATCACTATTTATACCCAGGACTGTAAAGATATAAACATCACTTTTGCTAAGTCAAGGATTTAGAACTGCTGTACCAACTCATTCAGCATAACTTTTGCTACAGTAAGTCAAGGTTTAAGAACTGCTGTACTAACTTATTCACCATCTCAATATGTTATCCTTCATATCCATATCTCTATTAACTCTGAATTGACAACTGCAGAAGAATACCAATGCTGAAGGATTCAGAGATCCAAGCAATTTTGAATTTTTCCACCAGTGCTTAAATAATGTCTAATGAGTTCCAATCATTCCAACCTAACTATGGATCTGGGACCAGACAGATCAAGAGGCAAAACTCACACTGCTCACCAGCTATGGCACAGATATCAAGAGCAATAAAAGCCTTCTATACTCCACACTATACAGGATAGTTCTATAGTATGGATGAACTCCAAATTGTGTGACTATTTTTTACATACTCCACTAGAACATACAAATGCAACCACTCAGGTTCCAGACTTCATGATGATATAGTGTTTGATCAGGTGGGTTCTTATGGATATCCTAGAAAACACATCTTTATTTTATCTTAAAAGTTAATGTATTTCTTGATTCTGACTTGTACTTAGGTCACCACATGATGTGAACTTAGACCACTGAACCAAAGCATCCCTCTGTACAAGCTAAATTAAAAACTATAAGGGTTCCTTTTTCCATTTTCTACAAGTTTCAGTGAAACTACAGTATGTGTTGATTTCCATACAACAATAGGGACAGAAAACTGTGATGAAAATAAACACATTAAAACTTTTCTAAAATAACCACAACTGGTGAGTTAAAGAATTTTGATGCAGATGATTTATGAAGAAATCGGAATACTGTTGTGGATCTTATTTTCAGCTACAACTACTAGCTATATACATATATTATATTTATAATAATAAATTACAAATCACACAGTGGTGCGGTGCAGTCACCTTACCACAGCAATGAGTTTTGACACACAATCTGAATGGCTGCATCTGTATGTGCAGTGATATTCAGAGATATCTATCACAATCTCTTTTGAAGTTAATTAAATAAAGGCTGTATCTTTGCCCAAAAGTATTTTTAGTATTATTAACTATGATAATACATCTGGCCATCAACCCGTTTTTAGTCTGAATGGAGCCACATTACATAGTGGAAATAAATGGTAAAGTTTTTAACCCCGTCTAAAAAATAATATAAATTAGCACTGGCAATTAAGAGTCCAGTTGAAATAAAAGAACAGGAGACTCCACCACTAAAATTGAGAACTTGACTGAAGCAGAAACCAGAAGAGATAGTTCTCCCCAATGACCACAAAAGGTTGTCATTAATAAAAACATTCAATATTGCCTCAAATGAGCAAGTGCAGCCTTCAACTACGTAAGGAAACTGACGTTAGAAGATCACAATTTAATTTCAAATTAGCTTGAGATTGTCAAGGATGTCAGAAATGACAAACCGCAGAATGGCAGGAGAGCGAAAAGACCCTATGTGTAGCGGCGAGACGGGGGTTAGCCCGGGCTCAGCTGTTCAGGAAATGCCGTAAAGAAATCTATGCCCTCAGGTAGCGTATGTGTGGCGACCTGGTGCTAGGCGGATCTCAGGAAATCCGAACATCAATTCTGAGCGAAGGCAAATGAATAACTCAAAATATACAGCCCCAGAGAGAGAGAAACACTGGAAGGACAGCAAAGCACCGGAAACGATAGGACAGAGTAGGAGCGCCCTCTGGCTGCAGAGGGCATGACAGAGATCAGATCCAGTCTACCTGAATCTCTAGCTGAAGTGAACAGCATACAAAAAACACCTGATTCTTTTCTGTATAACTGTATTGTCTGCATAACTGAAGGATAGAGGAACCAACAATTGTCAGAATGAGAGGGAACATTTAGCCCAGTTGATTAATTTAAAGTACATTTTTCCAATAAATACTGTATGGCTCCTACAGGCATTCATTTTCTTTATACAAAGACCATGTACTCAAGTAAATTACCATGATAGTTTATGGAATTATGCATTCATCATTGCAATCTTCAGCAAATGTTCCTAAAAAGCTAATTGTAAAAAAAAGATTTTATATACAGAATGAAATTGCAACATTTGTTACATAACAAATGACATCACAAATTATTGGCAACAAGAATATGGTACCATATATACTCTTAAGCAGCCTTCAGATAGCAGTGATATACAAAATTCTAGTAGTTGCAGTATTTTGAGTTCATTGCAAAAACAGAGGGGTGTAAACTATATAGAAATAGTTATGTAATAGGAAAAGCAGCCCTGAATTGAAAGCCCTTTCCTATAGTAAAGTTTAGTGATATTTTGGAAGTTTGGTGAAAAGTCTCATAGTGTACTGTTGTGTCTTTCCTACCACAATTTGACAGCCAACCAAACTCTATTCAAAATTAACATTGGTGTCAGGAATCTAAGCTTCAGTATTTTATTGACACAAACACTGAGCATGTCACTTTGAGGAAGGTATAAAAAGACAATGCTTTCGCCAGTGCTTTCTTTAAGTAGATGGTAGCAGATTGATACAGTATGCTGGCAGCTGATTACTACTTCAGCAATAACATTCCTATTTCCAGGGTCAACGTGTAACAATACCATAGAGATGTGCTTTCTCTGTGTAGCACTGACTACATACAAACAGCCAGCAGGGGAGCAAAATTACAAAAACTAAAAACTGAAGGCAGAATACAGAGACAGAGAACGATTTGTTAGAAGAATCTGAGAGACTAGTTTTGAGAATTATTTCAAAGAAGAGCATAGATCTTTTTTGTCTTGGTGTTTAGTTTGTGTTTTTTTAAATCCCTGCATAATAAATAAAGTGCACTGGTGTTTTTTTGTGTTTTTTTAACCTTGCAGCTACAGTATGTGTTTTTGGTTCATCTATTAGCCTACTGTATATATCAGGGAACTTAAAAATTCCTTTACGGCACACCCGATGGCTTGTCAAGATATTACTACCAAATGGGCAAGATAGACCGAATGGCTTCCTCATTGTAAACATTATGTACTTAATTTTCTGCACTGTAATTTTCCTGAGAAATAGTAATACAAGCAAAAACACAATGAATACAAAGAACACATAATGGCAACAAAAGTTCAGCATAAGGATGCTTCTAGTCTAAACTATATCACTTAAAAATTTGTTTTTATAGGTCCCCTCTGCTTTACCACAATATTCTGTGTCCTAGAATCACAATGCACAAACAGACCAGCGAAAGATTAGTATTAGTAAGATTAGTTTAAGTATTATTAAAGTGCCCTTTTTATTTTATAAGGACATCAACTGTACCCCAAAAAAACACAGCATCCACCATAACAAAAGGTAACTCCAAGGAGTATGCTAGATCCCAGAGGGTTGGCAGTCAATTTAGGTATCAAAGGAAGAGCACAAGTCCATGTTTGTCTATAAAACTCTTTGATGATACAGCCACACAAAGAAGCCACCCAGTTCAATTTCCCCAGTCTCTGTTTAGGTTGGATTGGAAGTCCTTCTGCAGGCTACACTATGTTCTTATTTCAGTATTGACTCACCAGGCCTTTTAATTTTCTCTTTGCCTCCAGGAAGTAAAAGTCTCTGTACAGTATCTCCTTTGGTCTTTAGTTCCTGGATCAATAGATCTTCTCTTCTGTGGTCTCATAGGCTGTAGCTTCCCTTGCACTGTCTGTGTTCTGTTGAAGGCTCGTGGGAAGGGAAGAAACATCCCCCTTTGTTGAAGAGCGGATCGTTCTAACCCTTCCACTAGCCAATCCCTCTCAGGGGATTTCCACTGTCTCTGTCAGGGGCAACTGTGTCCAGTAGATTATTAAGAGGAAGCTTGGGTTGTTTGAGAACTGTACTGCAAGCATGCAGACTTGCAGGTGTCATGGGCCCTAGTGCTTTTCTCTTTGCTTTCCTGCTCCCCCCTCTGCTGCCTGAGGTCTGGACTAAACTGGCCCAGAAACCCCTCACACCTCCTTGCATCAGTAAGTTGTGGTAATTGCTTAATTTCTGGACAACCACTGTGTTCTTAAATTGTTGATAAAATCTTTTTCTGCCCCACTGTATGCATTTGAAAACATTGAGAGAAACATATTTGACACAACCCTGGCCAATGATATAACTTCATTAATGGCAGCCTGTTCATCCTTCAACAGTTTGCATTCTGTGGCAGATTCATATCTTGACCCCTTATAATTTGCATAAAAAGCCAATAGGTCAGTGGATGATGTTGTTAATATGCGCCTCCACTATCCTACAACATCTGAAATCTCCAGGAACATACAGTATTTGTGACACCAGAGACTTTATTTGCTGTGTTGTTACCAAAACTTGTAACAAAAACTTGTTCCAAAACCTCTATAACCTTAAAAAAGTATGAATTGTTATTTTGAAATATACTCTCTTATAGTTTCAACTTTTTTTCTATATGTTTATTAATATTAAATCATGTGCTCTTGTATTCTTTTTTATCAACATCTGACAAGATTATTTTTCAGTGTAGGACTTGATTCTGGAAATATATCTGAATTGGTTCCAGAGTAGATATATATAGTACTGTATGTAACTGTCACAAAGTATTTTCAGGACCCTATGCATACATGCAATCCGGGGAGGAGTGAGGAAAACACGGGGAAAAAAGCATGCGAAGGGGCTGGAAGGAAAACAGGGTGCCTGTCCATGGTGCACTGGTGTCCGAGGCAAACAGTTGTAGCGGCAATGCTTGTTAATAAGACAGAATTAAGCGTTGGTATGCTCCTAAAGGAGGCCCCATCTCACCCTCCATCTCTGTGGTGCAGCCACAGAGAAAGAATTCATGCAGGCTGATTTAAGATGTTTTCTTTTGATAAGAAACAAGCTCCCAGACGGGGATGCAATTAGCTAAGCCTGGCTATCATGATCAATGGTCATCCATTGGCGCCTATCAGTCTAGGGAGTGCCGAATGGACATCTGGACTGCATTCCTAAGTGTCAAGAGTAAGTGACTTATATCTCACCTTGACCAACCAATCAGGGACTGGCAGGGCGTGGTAATACCACATGGGTCTCCAATGCCCGCCAAACTCTCAACCAATCAGCACACATCTGGGTCTTGATCAAAAAGGGAGCGCAAGCTCAGTTCTGGGCTCTCCTTGGCCATTTTCGCGCATCCTCAGAGACAATCACGTGACAACTGCTGTTGTCTGCAAAAGGACTTGGACTTTGTTCTAAGCGCGAGGCCGAGGATCCCGTACGTAGTCAGAATTCTACCAACGTGAATGCTCCGCTTGATCAATGGCAGCCTACAGTTGGACCCTCGTCGACACCTGAATAGCTGATTCAGAAGCAGCGCTGGACCGGGAACGAACCAGTTTCTTCCCAGGCAAAAAAGTGACTTGTGAGGACTCGCGGTCACACTCTGTGCATAGAGACTTTCTACTAGCCAGCCGGACTGCTGGTAGATCCCCTCGGAGCAACGACTGCCCTGCGCGCTGCAGTCAGATTCCTCCACCCGTCCTACTCCGAGCTGCACCTCGACTGGTTGGCCGGTAGCCAGAGGACGCCGACACAACGCCCATTGGACAACCGCTGGAACAGAGGCTGCAACAGAGCCTGTCAGCTGGTTTGGTGTTCGTGCCGGGAATTCCAAATCCATACACAGTGGATAAGTAAACCCCATGTTCTACATTGCGTCTCGAGAATTCAATTGTACCTCAACACAAGTTGTTATCAATTTAATTCATGAGTAATGTATTTACTTCCGAGTTTAGAGTAACAGTGGGTAATAACACTGATTAGCGATTTGGTAACCGAACGATATATATTGACATATATTCTCTGTTGTGTATCTCTTTGTGTTTGCATCTCTTCGAGATTATATACCTTGTATATTAATAACCCTCACAGTAAGGTCTGCCGCTCGTATCCAGGCAGACTAGTATATGTTTGGTGCACAGTTTATATTAATAAATGTATCTCGTGTATTGAACCCGTGTGTGTGCGTTGTTAGTTGTATGACGATTGATTTTCTAAAAGCCCCAACGAACAACCTTTTAATAATAAACCCATCAAACCACTACACAGTACAAGGGAGTCCAAGGAAAATCCATGGTTGAAGCAAAAGTCCAAGACCGGATAATCCATCCAGACAGACAAACAGAGTTAAAAGCCGGAGCGGGATCCGGCAGAGGGTCATGGGAATAAAAGGGGGTAACAGGACCTGACGCTCCCTAATCCCGGACTCAGAAAGTCAGGACGCCGTGATGAAGCTTGTGCCGTCGAGTCGCTCCTGGACTCGTGGACAGGCGGTTTCCAGGCGTCCATCTTCCAAGGCTGAGCCCAGATTGGCAGGAACGCCTGGCTCTGTAGCACGGGGGGCAGGAACCGGAGGCAGGTGTGGGAGATGAGTATGAAACATGGATGGGCTGGAGTGTCCTTAAGAGGAGGGGTTTACAAGCGTGACAGTTACACTATCTATTTTTTGATGAGGGCTTACTAATGCATTCTATATTTTTCAAATAAAATCCCTTGATTTAGATTTTACACTTGTAATTGTAGATCCACAAATTCTCTTGACCTTTTCAGTGTTTCCTCACTTTGCCTTGTAGATGGAAATTATATGCATTAATAGGGTGACACAGTGGTACAGTTGTTAGAATTGCTCAGTGGGGGCCTGGGTTCAATTCTGGCCCTGGGGTGCTATCTGTGTGGAGGGTTTCTTGTGGGTGCTCTAATTTCCTCTCCAGAATCCGAAGACATACGGGTAGGTTAATAGGCTTTTGAGAAAACTGTCACTGGAGTGAGTGCATGTCTATTTCTGTGTGTGCCCTGCTATGAACTGGTCTCCTGTCCAGGGTGTATCCTGTCTTGTGCCTGTTGCTTGCATGAATAGGCTCCACTTCTTTAGTGACCCAGTATTATCATATACTATATATCATCCAGGTATATGCTGCATATTGGTGGTGGTGGAGGGGAGTCCACCATTTGAGTGTCCAGAAAAGCACTATATAATTGCAAGAAATTATTATTACATAAAACTGTTAGAAAATGGATGGATCCCTTCTTATACTATACACCTTTATTCATCTATACTAGCCTTCTTTTTTGTCTTGTTTTGCTAGTTCACATTGTATACAAGATTAAAACATACCTATATAAACACAAATCTTTTATGAGTAGCTTCATTAATGGCACTGTTTCCAATTTTAAATTTATAGTTGAATAATCTATGTTTTCCTACAGTACATGCATGTTATACTGTAGACTTATTGTAGACCACTGTTTTATTCTAAGTATTTTTGAATTGCCTTTGTAGCATTTTCTGTTCCTCCCATTTTGACCTCACCTGAATGCCTTACTGCCTATCCTGAAAGCTAGGTCATTGATGTATAGTGTGGTGGCTATAATACAAATTCTTATCATACTCTACTATTTACATCACCCCAATCTGAGCATTTACATCAGAGCTATAATTACGCTGGGCAAACGTTCCGAGGTCAAATTCTTCCAGCACTTGGGTACCTTTAAAGCGGAGACGACGGCACCGAAATTTTTTGGCGCTTTCTCTTTAAAGCCCTGGCCAAATATGAAGACAGTACGTACAGTTATAATTCAAACGGAATTAAAAACTACACATCCCAGTTACCATGGTGGTGCTTGTGATCATTGCGTTTAACCAACGAAACAGGGCGAAAAATCAGTCACATGACTTTGGGGCAGAGTTTCGAAAGCTTAACCTATGAGCAACAAAGCGAAATTTACACGATAGGCTACCTCAAACTGTCAGTTACACGACTGTGTATGTCACTTAAGCCACTCCTATTTGGCATTTTAGTTATGGAGGGGAGAAGACGCCCCCCCCCCCCTCTCTGGGTGTCTGATTTGCCGCCATCTTTAACTGTTCCGTGTCCGAATCGCAGTAGCTACGCGTACGAAATAAAGTTCATCCCAGCTACAAAACATATATATTTTTGTGGTAAGAGGGCGCAAAACATCAGTATTTACTGCTATTAATTACTGTACGATTTATAGTTGAAATCTGAGCCTAGATATAAAGTTAGATATAAAGTTAAAATCTCGACAAAGCAATGTAGGAAATACAGAGAAAATAAATCCTTTCTGACATCTAAAATCAGTTTCGATCAAGGTCTCTAAAACGATCAAGAAAAAGAGGATTTTTGGAGGGCAATTACGCTGTGTTTATATAGGATAAGTGATCTATGAGCAATCTAATTTCTTGTTTGTTTAAAACAGTGAAATGTCAGCTGCAAAAGATCGCACCAGAAACAGCACTCTCTCTGCCTGTCATAGACGTTCAGGAAAGGCTGAATGAAGTCATGTCAAGAACAATAATTCGGTGATCAATAATAACAGTTGTAGGACAGTATATAAGGAGGATAAGGATTTTGAAGTTGACTCGAAATCTGATAGGTAACCAGTGCAAGGACTTGAAAACAGGTGTAATGCATCCCTGATAGGATTCTTGCTGTCATATTCTGAACATATTGAAGATTGCTCAGTGTGGATTTAATTTCCCCAGTGAACAGGATGTGCATTTATTAATTCTAGAAAAAAAGCCTTTCTTGATTTCTCTAGTTCTTAGTTTCTCTAGTTCCCTTTAAAATAAACTATTATTCCACAATGCAGAGTATTACATGGCCAGTATTTACACATGACATTTGTGATTTAAAGAAATTAACACAAGCAGCTTTTGGAGATTTAAGTGTTGGCTGAGTTATTGCAGGATAAAAGACTAGAGATGTTGGCAAGAAGAAGATAATTTGGGGAAAGCTGAGGAATACACTTATAACAAGAACACTTCCTAATGGGGTTAGGCATACTTTTGATGAAGATGATGAAGTTAACAGACTATATGTTTACATAGATACTGAAATAAGGATTGTATTTTAGATTATGTGTAGTTGCTGGCATTGAACTGTGTGTTGGATGCACATGAATTGAAGGAATGGGCAAACATAGCTGATGCGGATCCACAGAGCCAGCATATTAAGATGTTTATAATTAGAGGCAATTTGTTTAAATAACTAGGTATGGATACTGATGTGCAAGAGAGGTGGAAAGGCTGTTTCCTTAAGCCAGCACTATAAAATATTTTATTCTCAGTGAGATGCTGCCCTTTCATAGTGGGTTTCTAACACTGTGTATAGTTCCATCCACACAGTGCCTTTACTTCCATCCATTTCTAATCTCTTTATCCAGTACAGAGGATTTGGAGCCTATCCCAGTAAGCAACGGACACAAGGCAGAATACACCCTGGACATAGCGCCAGTCCATCACAGGACAGACAGACACAAACACACACACACCAGGGCCAGTTTTCCCATAAACCAATTAACTTACCAGTATGTTTTGGAGTGCGAGAGGGAGTCATATCACACATATGGAGAAAAACCATGTAACCCAGAGAGAACATGTAAAACCTACACACACAGGATGGCAGGAATTGAACCTAGGACCCCAGTGCTACAAGATAGCAATGCTAACTACTTCGCCACCATTATAAATGGATGGATATCTTAGTTATCATTCCAGTTGGCATTCCAGCAGGGCAGTCCTCCATTCCAGTGCCCTTCCGGAGAGAAAGGAAATAATGAAGGTGACTCTTTCTGATGAAGAGCTAAATTTTTCTGGGTGTAACTGGAAGAGCAGGGAGCACTGAGTTAGGAAGGTGCGACATATACATGGGTCTCCAGGGAAAAGAACGAGAGGGCACTGAGTCTGCGGCAGGAGCAGTGGCTGCAGGTTGCAGGCTGGTCCACAGGGGACGCCGGAGGTTCAGCGACAGCTTCTTCTGCAGGGGCAGGTGCAGGGCAGGCTGAATAGGGAGGTTGTCCAGGTGTGCAGTTATCTGCTGGATAGAAGCCTGCAGCTCCATCAAGGTGTGGAAATGCTGAGAGAGCATGGAGCGAATAGCCTCGTCTTTTGCAGGGTCCATGTTTTGGCTCAGTATTCAGTTACGGTCACGTGGGGGGCCACGTTGGACCCTAAGCAGGAAGTCCTAAAGGGTGGTAGGAGAGGTCCGGGTCGGGGTTCGACAGGGTGGTCCGTACACAAAGGAGGTACTGAGGGCATAGACAGAGGTGTAGTCCGATTAGGCGAGATGGGTTCACACCAGTATGGTCAGAAAAGCAGCAGAGGTACCGAAGGTATAGACAGAGGCGTAGTCCAAGTAGACGGGAAGGGTTCACACTGCTATATCCACAGGACCGCAAGACAAGCAGGAGGCAAGGTCGGAGCGAACAGGCTCAATAGCCGGGAGACACAACGGGAAGTTTAAGCACTGCCACGGAGAATGAAGGAGCTCTGACGGAGGGAAAACCCAATACTGAGTGAGGACAGACGGGCTCAGCGGGTATTAATAATCTGATGGAGAGGGCATGGATGATTAGATAATTGAGCCCATGCAGGAATGTGTGGAGGGGCGATTCCTGTGAGACTGGGGCGTAACAGTCTTGCCCTGCTGCATGGTTGGCAACTGCAACCAGCAGCCTATAGTTTGCCTATTAAGTTTGCTTAATACGGATCTATCTCTCAGAGCTCCAGTGGAAGACATAGACTCCATTTTACTCCCAAATCTTTCCCCTCTGTGGCACTCACAGGCTACACCACCACTGCCACTGCACCTTCACACAAACAAACTCTCTCTCCCCTTGCACCTCAGCAGCTGTGCAGATGTTGAGTCTCAACTAACCAGCCAAGTTAAGTCTCTAGTGAGACAACCATTCCCATAACTTCCCTTGTTTTCTCTTACACTCAGCCAGCCTACTTACTGTACAATACAAGATAGGCATTTCCTTAAGGAGAAGCTATTCTTGGTCTGACAGAGATGTTAAACAGGCAATTTAAATGTGATTCAAACAGCAGACATTGTGCTGTTTTCATATATCTCAGTGGACTGCAGCCTGTCATCTTACAGATCTTTCAGCTATCCAACCATGCTGTGTCTCTGGCAAACACACACACACAAATTGCAAAATATTGCAACCATCACTTCCTCTTACACCCATGCCAGCCTACAACACTAATGCAACTGCCACCATCTCTCTCATGCATGGTCAGCCTGCATCATATACAAACACTAAATTACTGTAGGTTTGGGAGAGTTCTCTACCTCCACAAACATGCATTGCTACGTTAAGAGATTTGTGATGGTGTCGAATAGCTTGACTTTTTCTGTCACTCAGCAGTCTGAGAATGCCCAGCAGTCTATCTAGAGAGGAAAGAATGGCCCATTAAATTCAACCCGTGGTTAGCACGATTAAAGCAGTGGTTTTCTAAAAGTACACAGGCTAATTGCCTGCCATGGTGGGTTTGGACTCAATGCAGTAGAAAAGAGGAAAATAGACCAGAGTTTACATACCTCTAGTGTCTTGTAATTCTATGGGGATAAAAAAAACAATAGTTTTCAATTGTACTTGTAAAATTTGTAATTGTGTAGTTATTTATTCAATTTTCAATGATATTTGGAAACCTTTAACCTTTTTGTCTAGAACATCAGTTTTAAAGGAAATTCAGTGCTTTTAGGACCACTGATTCTAAACAATTAATTTCTAAAACATTTAATTTTATATGGTCAAGAGAAGCATTTTGTCATTGAGTAACCAGCCCTTACCTGCAAGAATGAAATGTCTACAGCTCCCAAATCGTCTTCTATTGCTCTGATTGTGTGTGTGAGTGGATGGTTATCTGTCTGGTAATGTTCTCTATGTTCTCCTTCGTCATCTGAGTCTTTTTTTTCTGCCCTCAATACAGCTATCCTGGCTGCCTCTTCATTCATAGAAACTAATGAGGTTTCTCAAAATCTTACTTTATATTTTTTCTGTTATCTGAGCCTGGTTCTTGAGTTTAGAAAATAAAACAATTTGCTTACTTATGCTTATTATATTTTAATTCATCAATATAATTATTGCCATAATAAATTATTGAGTGTTATACATAATTTATTGTCATTATGTGCCTTTTAAATGGTAGATATTAGGCATTTTGTATATTAATTGAACATAGCTGAATGTTGTTTAGACATTATACAATATCATGCAATTAATTTGATTAAATAAGTTAAAAAAAGTGTGTCCAGGTACAGAATAAATAGATACTTTTTCCCTTAAAGACTTTTGTCTTCTCTTCTTCTGCTCTTGCAATCTAGGCAACAGCAAATCCGATCAACTTTTTAACCGGATTACTAGCTTTTTAATTGGAATATTGTATGGTAATTAATTCATCCATTAATTTTCTACCAAACTAGACTTATGCATTTCTCTGATGTAATGTTATATATATGCCATTCTTTCATGTCTCTAAGGTTAAGAGGTGTATTTATCAGATCATAGGTGTATCTGTATCAGATGAAAATATGAGTTTTATTTCTTTAAAGTTCCATTACATTTGCCTACAGAACTTATTCTCTGTACCTCCAAATCCCCAATATCATTGCTTTCCCCTCAGAAACACAACTGTAGAGTCCCATCACAATAAAAATATAACAAATAAATCCAATCAACTCCCAGATGTGGCAGAACACATTTAAAACTTACACCCCATTTAAATATGTATTTCCTTAATTTCGGTTCTCTTCACTCCTCAAGATATCTGAAAATTCACTATCACATACTAAAGACTCTACATACAGGTACTAATTAAGGTTCACTCTTAAATATGAAACGTCATTATTAATAAGTGACTGAAAAGCAATTTTAGTTACATACTGTACAGTATTATAATACTTCTACAAGTGACGGATGCTTACATTCAGTATGTAGTAAAAATATTATTTCCAATATATTTAAGAACGTTCCAATATGATGCAGTGTTCCGCGTAGTACGCTACTTCATTGCATAAACCTGATGAGGTTTAAACCTGAACAGGTTTAGTACGATACTGCGGACTAATTTCAGCGGCCAAATTTGTTGCAATTGGTGTGAAGTTAGCGCAGCAGTTCAGCAAGTGACTGTGTGCTAACCACGGTTCGAATTTCCTTGCAATTGACACCATATTTTCTGTAAACGCCTACTGTACTTGTGCCACTCGGAAATTGAAATTATTTTTAAAGGAAAATTCAGTGCTTTAAAAAGTTGACCTGTTGGAAATGGCTCAACCAGGGAATGTTGGTGATTTTAATCTAAATTATTGTAACGCCCTCGCCTGGTGGTGAGGAGGAAGCGCCCCTAGGCGCTCGTAGTACCGCTGGGCATGCTGGGAGTGGTAGCCGGGGAGAGTCTGAGGGTCAGCACGATGACCAGCGGCTGACCCTACCTGTGTAAATAATGTCCTAGTAGTTCTAGTGCCCTATGTAGTCTTATAAAAGTGTAGCGTGTTGTTAAATAATTACCACCCTAAAGATGTGTACACGTTCCGTCAGTCTCCTCATGTGCGTGTATATCTGGTGTTTGGTTTTGTGTGGTTGTTAATGAATAAAGCTAGCGCTTGGTTTGTTAAACGCGTCTCCACTGGTTCTTTGTTCTGAAAAGAACCTGTGAACGCTACAATGGTGTCAGAAGCGGGCAGGATGGACAAATCGTGGCAGACACTACCCGATTCTGTTAAGCGCCGGCTGCGGCTGAAAGAAACAGAACCCATCGGCAGCGCACAGAGGGAGCCTGAGCAACTCCTGGGTGCGACAGATGGCCACAGCCCTTACCAGGGCTATTCAATAGTGGTCCCGCCGGTAGAATTGTGGCGACTGGCCGCTACTCCTGGTCAGCGGGCGCCCCAGAGAGAGGATACTCTCCCTGCCGGAGCTGATCAGCGATTCCCACACCCATCGGTGCGGGTGCGACCAGGTCGCTACGATGGGGAAGCGCCTTGGGAAACCTACGAGGCGCAGTTCCTGCTTGCGGCCCGGCACCCGAACCTCACACTCCTCGATCGGCGTCGAGAAACGGGAATGGGGCGGCTCAGCGCGGGGAAGGCCGCCCCTTGAACACCTCAACCCCCGCTCCGGAGAGCGCTGTTAAGACCGGCACCCCTCACGCCACCGTGGGGCGAGTCAGCTGTAGCCGGGGCCTGTACCTCCACTGCCAAATCGAGGACCAAACCTGCCTGGCCCTACTCGACACCGGTTCATCGGTAACCCTACTCCGGCCGGGCGTCCTCCCCGACACCGATCGGATGGGAGGCCTCCAGCCTGCGACGTAAGACCGTGACGGGACAGCTCGCTGCAGTCCGGGGGAAACAGGTGCTTGCCTTCCGTCTAGGTACAGCCACGGTGCGCCACCCCTGCTACCTCGCACCCATCCAGGAGGACTGCATTCTGGGGCTGGACCTACTGCAGCGAGTGGGGGCCAGTTTGGACTTGAGCCGGCAGGAGTTGGTGTGGCAGGGGGAGCGACTTCACCTGGTGGAGGGCAGGCCCGGCAAAGGCCGAGGGACGCGGGCTTGCCGGAGCTGGCGGAAAAAGAGGCAGTGGCGGCGGCGGTGGCAGCTGTCGCCGGGGCAGACCAGGCCTGCGAGCCGGGGAGCGAGCGCGCCGGATCCTGCTCCCGAGTCAGCCGGGGGGCCAGACAAGGCGCGCCGTTGAGGAACTCTACCAGCGGAGCTGTGAGGGCCTCGATCAGGACCAGCGGCAGCGGCTCCAGGAGCTACTCGCCCAGAACGAGGATCTCTTTGCGGCGAGAGATGAGGACTGCACCCGCACTGCCCAGATCCAACACGAAATCAACACCGGCGACACTCGGCCCATCCGCATCCCACCGGGACGCAAGGTTCACGCCGAGCGGACCGCCGCCGAGGAAAAGATCCGGGAGATGGCCGCAGTGGGGGTGATTGAGCCCTCCGCGAGCCTGTGGTCGGCGCCAGCTGTACTGGTAAAAAAAAAGACGGCTCGTGGAGGTTCTGTGTCAACTACCGCAAGCTGAACGAGGTCACCCGGAAAGATTCCTACCCCCTGCCGAGGATAGATGATGCCCTGGACGACATCACGGGGTCGACCTGGTTCAGCTCCATGGACCTCCGCTGCGGCTACTGGCAGGTACCACTTGCTCCCGATGCTCGCCCGAAGACGGCCTTTTCCATCGGCCAGGGCCTCTGGCAGTTTACTGTCATGCCTTTTGGCCTGTGCAATGCCCCGGCGACGTTCGAGAGGCTGATGGAGAGGTTGCTGGCATCGGTCCCGCGGAACCAGTGTGTGCTGTATCTGGACGATCTGCTGGTTCATGCCCAGGGTTTCGACCAGGCCTTGACGAACCTCCAGGCAGTGCTGGCGCGATGGATAGAGATCCTGCAGGAGTACGACTTCACTGTTGTGCACCGTGCGGGGTCTCGCCATCTCAATGCCGACCCTCTCTCGCGGCGCCCCTGCGAGGCCGCGGACTGCCACCACTGCGCCCGGCGGGAGCAGCGTGACGAGGCTGTCCGCACCGTGGCGGAGGCGAGCACCGCGGCCATGGTCCGGGAGGGGCCGCTGGGGGTGGGCCTGTCAGACCTGGCGCAGCGTCAGGCAGCTGATCCTGACGTGGGGCCGGTGCTCCGCTGGAGGGCAGCAGGAGTGCGGCCTATGCGAGAGGAGCTCACCCCGCACCCAAAGTCCGTCAAGGCCCTCTGCGCCCTGTGGGAGGCCTTGGAGGTAAAGGACGGGGTGCTGCGCCGGGGGTGGCAGGTACCCTCCAGTGGCGAGGTACGGTGGCAGCTGGTGGTGCCACGGTCGCTTCGCAGGGCGGTGCTCCGAGCAGTGCACGGCCAGCCGGGCGTGGGGCACTTCGGCGGTAAAAAAACCCTGCAGCGTCTCCGAGGCCATTTTTATTGGGGTCTTTGCCACCGGGACGTGGAGCAGTATTGCCGAATGTGTGCGGTGTGTGTGGCGCAGAAGGGCCCCCCCGAGTGCTCTCGGGCCCCCCTCCAACAACACCAGGTGGGGGCTCCTATGGAGCGGGTGGGGGTGGACGTTTTAGGCCCGTTTCCACGCACCGAGGCGCACGTCTCGGTGGCCATGGACTATTTTACGAAGTGGCCGGAGGCCTACGCCCTCCCAGACCAGAGTGCCCCCACGGTGGCCGATGCACTGCTGGAGGGGATGTTTGCCAGGCTGGGGGTGCCGGTGGAGTTACACAGTGACCAGGGGCGTAACTTCGAGTCCCAGGTCTTCGCCAGAGTGTGCCAGCGCCTGGGGATCACTAAGACTCGGACCACACCGCTGCATCCCCAGAGCAGGAGCGGTTTAATCAGACGCTCGCCACCCAGCTGGCCACCCTGGTGTCCCTGCACCTACGGGACCGGGACCGCCACATCCCCCTTGCGCTCTGGGCGTATAGGACCGCGGTCCAGGAATCCACCGGATTCTCATGCAAGGCCGGGAAATGCGAACCCCGGTGGACCTGGTCCGGAGACAGGTCGGCACCGCCAGCTGGACCGGACTACGAGTGGGACCTGCGGCAGCGGATGCGGTGGGTGCTCAGCTTTGCACGGACCCACCTGACTCAGGCGGGGATCCGGCAGAAGCGGCACTACGACCTGCGCTGCAGAGGGCCTGCCTTCCAGCCCGGGGACTCGGTTTGGGTGTACAACCCGCGCCTCCGCAAAGGCCTGAGCCCTAAGCTGGAGCCGTCGTGGGAGGGGCCCACTGAGGTACTCGGGGTGGTGGGCGAGGTCTGCTACTGTGTCCGGTTGTGAACACGGGGGAGAGTGGTGGTCCTGCACCGAGACCGCCTGGCCCCCTACCGGGCCCGGGAGGAGGAGCCGTGTGGGGAGGCTCTAGAGGAGCAGCCGGGGCTGGAGCCGGCCGATAGTGGGGCATCCGTGGGTCGCCAGCCGTCACCGCGGTGCAGCCACCGCTCACGCAGGGTTCCACAGCAGTTAGCCGAGTATGAGTACAGCCTGAGGGGGGTGTTCGATGTCGGCGAGATGCCAGACGCTTCAGGTGGGGGCAGTGTAACGCCCTCGCCTGGTGGTGAGGAGGAATTGCCCCTAGGCGCTTGTAGTACTGCTGGGCATGCTGGGAGTGGTAGCTGGAGAGAGTCTGAGGGTCAGCACGATGACCAGTGGCTGACCCTACCTGTGTAAATAATGTCCTAGAAGTTCTAGTGTCCTGTGTACTCTTATAAAAGTAAAGCATGTTGTTAAGTAATTACCACCCTAAAGATGTGTACGTGTTCCTCCTCATGTGCGTGTATATCCTGTGTTTGGTTTTGTGTGGTTGTTAATGAATAAAGTTAGCGCTTGGTTTGTTAATCGTGTCTCCACTGGTCCTTTGTTCTGAAAAGAACCTGTAAACGCTACATTATGAATACTCTACTGAATTGTTGAAACAACTCAATGCCAATTCTATTAGAGTGAAAATGTCTTTCTGTATTCTCAGGACTTTCAAATACATTAAAATACTAAGTAAATAGCATTAGTATAAAATACTAGATAGGTATTAGCAGCCTAACTGGTTGAGCTATTACCAAAATGTACGGTAATAATGCAAGCCAACGATTCACTACGAGTACAGATGCAGCCATTCAAAGTGAGCGGTACAGACACGTACCGCAGGTAAGATGACACGCGATACCGCGGTGCGTGATTGGTTGACCGACAGGGGCACTCGTGGTCCGTTGGTCTGTCGTAGAAAGACTTACTGTAAACGTCTTTACTGTGCCCGTTGTAGATATTGAATTTTACCACTGAAGGGAAATCTTAGTAGCTGAGCATAAAAAGAATAGGAGCATACTGTAACGCTTGTGAAGGCCATAAACGATATTAATTTTGGAACGTAAACATACAGTATATAGCTGGTCTTGGTACTTTAAAGAAAAAAATACACACCAGTATTCCATTTCTCCCTAAACATTGTAAGCTTCGAAGTCTTTAACTAACGTGATACCGGAGTCAACAAGCATACTTTTAGAATTTGATTAAAAGGGAATATAATATGGAATCGCGTATCTAAAGAATTTTACTGCGGCAGAGCTGTGTAGGGCTGTTTCGCCTGCCTGATCATGCGAGCTGTCTTGTAGCCTACTGGTCTAGGTGCGTGACTACCAACTGGCAGGTTGTGTGTTCGAATCCAGCTGGTGCTGGACTTTTCATTTTTATTTATTTATTTTTTAATCGCGTAACATAAACATATTACCGTATGCAAACTGTACTGTATACAGTATGTATATGTATATTTAATGTCTTAACTGTGCCCATTTAATTGAATAAAAAAAAAAATTTAACACGAACATTAAGCTGTTTACATCTTCCGCCTGAGAACAGTCACCCGTTGCTACCCAACGCAGAATGGTGATTGGCTGACACCATCTGACACCCCTCTGATTGGAGAAAAAAGACGTGCTGGTTTGCTATACCAGGAAGAGGATTTCTTTCTATTCAAAACGTGTATTTTAAAAGTTTAAGAAGTAAAAACCTTACAGCGTACACAGATTTCTAAACTGATCAGGATCGTTATCTTTGTCTTATGCATAATAATGTTCACCGCTCTGTCCAGCAAATTAATAATAAACTTTATTTTATATAGCTTTTTAAATGAATAAGTAATTAGATTGCTCATTAACCTAATCACTTGCTTTTTCTTTTTATTTAGGCTCAGATTTCAACTATAGATCGTATTATTAATAACCATAATAACAACCAACCAACAAAAACAACCATATAAACATAATACCATCCAAAAACATAGATAACAACCACAATACAAAATCAAATAATCAAACCATTTTACACTCGCAAAGTCCTCCAATTATCATAATCCCGCCCCTTATGCAAAACCAAACCTTCCTCCCATCCCAGTTTATCCTGTTTATCATAAACAAAATCCACCTCAATTTTCAACATAAAGCATTACACAAAATCAATACCTCAACACTCCATACTCAACAACGATAATTCACAAACAGCCAGAACATGTCACTACACATTCCCAAACATACCTACTTTCCATAGCCCCGCCCCTTATGCAAAACCAACATCCCTCCCCTGTTCTCTCTCTCCCCTGGTGGTTGTAATTGTTTTTATTTTCAAATAAATTTTAGCAAAGTCATGTATTTTAAAAATCTTAAGATTTTTCTATTTATGTCTTTATTTAGTGGTTTCATTAGTGACAAAGGCTAAACTTTCTTGGAAAAATGTCTTTTATGTAAACCATGTTTGCTATTAATTCATTCAGGGCTAAAATATGTTCATTGTCTTCTAATGAAAGAAGGGTTCCTTTCGCCGTAGTCGGGAGCCTAGCCTTTAACTAGTAAGTATTGTATTTACTGGGTTTTTGAGGGGGGGTTTTTGAAAATACCCGTGAAACCGGTGAAACCGTGAAACCGGTTCAATTCGTCACAGCCAGCACTCCTGCAGAGAGTTGGGTTGTACAGTACTTGCAGTGTATACAGTACACGCGTTATGCTCTTCGTTAATGTCTGTGAAGTTTTATTTAATCTCTGAGCCATACTGATTCTTCTGGAAGCCAGTTTCCGCCAGGGAGTAAAAAAAAAACACACTATGGTATTCTCTCCAATGCAGTGCAGTTAAAAACATACCTCTGATGCTGCTCCTAAATGAATATCGTTTATGACCATCAGAAGCTTTATGCTCCTTTTCTTTTTTCCAGTGGATTGAACAGGGAGAGGCATTTCAGGATGTACTTTTCACTGATGAAACAACAGTGGCTCTGGAACAGTTTTCAACCAAGTCGTTTTATAAAAAGGGGAGATATGTACACGTTACTGAAGCTAAAAGTTTAGCCTTTGTCACTAATGTAAACACTAAATAAAGACATATAGAAATCCCTACGTTACAGACTGTATATGGCTGGTATTGGTAGTTTAAAGAAAAAATACACACCAGTATTCCACTTTCTCCCTAAACATTTTTAGGATCAGAGTCTTACATGTGGTTATTTCGAAAACGTTTGTACGTGCTCCTTCTTACCATGTTACTGTTTACCGTTACTGACCATATTAAGTTTAAGTGCCTGTGGGCACTTTTCCTGTCCGTGGGGGGTGGACCGTCTTTCATTAGAAGGTTAGTCTGTTCTACTCTGAGAATGTAGAGGGGGTGGGAAGTGCCCGCGGTCATTTAATTAGTATTAAAATCTTAGTTATCTTTCTAGTTCACAAGTTTGCATGCATAATTTAATTTTGAAAGCCACTGAGACATCAGGTACTACTGTTGTATTTATGAAAAAGAAACAAAACAAAAAACATACTAACAACTGTGCCATCCTACTCCTTAGTTAATACATTTTATTATTCATAAACAGTTAACATTGTTAGCAAAATATTTTGAATTATATTTAACCCTATTTTTTCTTTAGTTTTGTATTTAACTTATTATATGATAGTCAGACTTAATGTATATTAATGTATATTTGAACAATGAAAATATATTTTTACAAGATTTTACATTAAGCACTTAAAATTAATATGGTTAATAATAGTAAACTGTAACATGCTGTAACAAGATCGGTTAAACTTTGAAGAAAATCCTTTCAGAGAAAAAACCTGTTCCCACACACCCTGCCCCCACTACCATTAGAATATACACAAACATTTTAGCGTTTCATTCTGAGCAGAAGACCCTCACACCTGAAGAGTGCTGGCTGTGACGAATTAAACCGGTTTTACAGGTTTCAATCACAGATTGGGACTCAGTAAAGTAACACACAGCGCCACTGGATTTGATAATACTGTACCTAACCAAAATCCGCAATATGGAAACAGAACCTGTGTAATTGTTGATAGATGATGTACTCGTAACATTTTTTCAAGACGAACTACAACATTTAAAAAATGACTTGTATGTACTTGATATCTCTAATCAATCCACGGGTTCCAGCACAAAACGAAACTAAAACGCATACCGTTTAGCGCTTCTTATTAGTTGCTCAAAAGTAATTTGACCGTATGAAATGCATAATATAAACCTAGAAACATATACGTGAGCAGTACTTAAGCACTGTAGTATCGGTGTTAAGACATACCTCTCAAATACTGTAAATCAAGTTAAAAATATCTCAAGACTGATTCTGGTCGTAATGAAACCATGTTTCGTGTATGTTTTCTTTTTCATCTTGAAATAACTCATTTCTAAATACCTTTTTCACTGTTAACATCTTGTAGCAACTTTGCGACAAAATATACACTCTGACAGTTCATCCTGCTACCAATATTAAATAAAACAAATCTTAAGATTTCTATATTTATGTCTTTATTTAGTGGTTTCATTCGAAGCTTACAATGTTTAGGGAGAAATGGAATACTGGTGTGTATTTTTTTCTTTAAAGTACCGAGACCAGCCATATACTGTATGTTTATGTTAAGATTTCCCTTCAGTGGTAAAATTAGATATGAATATTCAATACTTAAACGGGCACAGTTAAGACATTAAATATACATATACATATTGTATACAGTACAGTTTGCAAGGTAATATGTTTATGTTACGCGATTAAAAAATAAATAAATAAAACTGGAAGGTCCAGCACCACCATTATGTTTATATGGTTGTTTTTGTTGGTTGGTTGTTATTATGGTTATTAATAATACGATCTATAGTTGAAATCTGAGCCTAAATAAAAAGAAAAAGCAAGTGATTAGGTTTATGAGCAATCTAATTACTTATTCGTTTAAAACGCTATATAAAATAAAGTTTATTATTAATTTGCTGGACAGAGCGGTGAACATTATTATGCATAAGACAAAGATAACAATCCTGATCAGTTTAGAAATCTGTGTACGCTGTAAGGTTTTTACTTCTTAAACTTTTAAAATACACGTTTTGAATAGAAAGAAATCCTCTTCCTGGTATAGCACACTAGCACGTCTTTTTTCTCCAATCAGAGGGGTGTCAGATAGTGTCAGCCAATCACCATTCTGCGTTGGGTAGCAACGGGTGACTGTTCTCAGGCGGAAGATGTAAACAGCTTAATGTTCGTGTTAAATAATTTTTTTTAATTCAATTAAACGGGCACAGTTAAGACATTAAATATACATATACATACTGTATACAGTACAGTTTGCATACGGTAATATGTTTATGTTACGCGATTAAAAAATAAATAAATAAAAATGAAAAGTCCAGCACCAGCTGGATTCGAACACACAACCTGCCAGTTGGTAGTCACGCACCTAGACCAGTAGGCTACAAGACAGCTCGCATAAGCAGGTAGGCGAAACAGCCCTACACAGTTCTGCCGCAGTACACGGATATAATCATACCGTTATTAAATTCTTGAGATACGCGATTCCATATTATATTCCCTTTTAATCAAATTCTAAAAGTATGCTTGTTGACGTATCCGGTATCACGTTAGTTAAAGACTTCGAAGCTTACAATGTTTAGGGAGAAATGGAATACCGGTGTGTATTTTTCCTTGTGATATTTTAAGCTCTAGTTGAATGATAGGTGTCGCATTTTAAATCATTCTCGTAGCTAGAAATTATGAAACGCCCTGTTAAAAGCAAGGAAGTTTTTATGCCCCGTTGAAGTAAAACAAAATGCCTGACAAAGTATGGCTTGGACAGATTCCAAGTGCTTGTACAAATGTGCTAAAGAAATTATACTTTGAGTATACAGCTTGTCCAAAGTCATCCATTATTAATACTATTAGTAATATCTTCAGTAAAGGCTTTGATGCATAAATATTTCTGATAAAGGTAGGTTGTGTACTTTTGTCCAACTGAGCAATCTTGCTTTCATAAAATATACCAACATTTGAATGACTGATGATTAACATGCTGTAATACACAGTTCAAAATTAAAGGCTCGAATGCTGTACATGAGAGTTTAAGCTCCCCCTGGCGGTTTTACACGGCGACGCCGGATAGCTAGTCACGTGACACACGTGATACCGCGTGATACCCCGGCGGGCGTGTCGCGGTATGCCGTGAAATACCTCACCCATTTTGAATGGCTGCATCTGTAGGTAAGTTGGCGCAGTAGTAAGAAAAAATCACCTGGCACTAGCTGTACATTATGACTAGACCCGGAAGACACCTGTCATGTCCTGAAAGCAATGTATAGCTTCATACATTCAGTGTTCATAATAAGCGTCTTAGAATGAGACATGATTTGTTGTTTTACATCACATTATGTTCTTGGCGATGCATTTGTTAACGAAAATGGACAGGTAAATGAGAGAACTGAGACTTGTTGTTGTAGTAGAAGTTATAAGTAGATAAGAATCTAGTTGGAGGAGATCTAAAAATAATAATATCTACTTTTTTTCTAGTCGATACGTAGAGTAAAACGAAATATTTTATTTTTGATATATTTACATCTTGTTTATTAATTTTAACGATACCACGTACACTTGTCTTATGTTTAATTTTAATATTAGCTTACTGTAAACTTATTTTGCTGATCTATTTACAATGACAGATTCAGATCGGAATACATCCAACGGTTTTCTCCAAAATACCAGTAAGCTGGTTGTGTTCATCTGCATAGTATGCATTTCGGTCTTCATGGTATTTTATTTAAATAAATTCACTGTCATTCGTAAGTCATTTGTCCCAAATCAGCAGCACTTAAATTAATTTTTTAATTAAATCAGGACAGAACACATCAGGTACAAGTCTCTTGGGACAATAGGGCCAGCAACGAAGACCAGGGAACTTAAGAAATGTCCCGAAAATTCACTTCTTTTAAGGTAAGTGCAATTCTGTGTTTTTTTGGGAAAAAATCTTTCGTATTCTTTGCAGTCCTGTAAACTTTAATTTGCATGGATCACTTCTGTTATGTTTTAAATTAAAATTACTGCTGTCCTGCAGTGCAGTGTGGCAGCAGACGTCCTTAGAACATTGACTAATGAGAGGTGTAAGACTAGAATCTACAGTTGATGATAGAAAAGGAAGTTTATTTAATCATAATCTTCATTATCATTAGTTTAGGCTTTGTAGATGGGAGAGTACTATGTCAAACTGCACACTAATTATAACGATGCACGAAAAAACATCAACCACCAGAATGATTTATGTAGTATTCAAATTATTTAGCATAACTAAACCTTTACTTTGGATTCAGACAGGTTTTGTTTTATGTAATAAAACTAACTGATATCATTCATAAACCCAGTATGGGACAGCAAAACCTATTCTTGTTGTTGTTCTGCTCTTCTGTTCCAAAGAGGACAGTTCTGACTGCTGATGTTTGTTAAGTGTTTCAGTTTCAATCAGTAAGCCAGGTGTGGCCTCAAGAACATTGAAAAAGGTAAATAAGACTGGACAACAAACAGACACTAGTTATACCTGGCATTGATCCCAGACTGCAGAAGTAGAACAGTCTATTTGCAGTTTTTGTTCCAATCAGTGGCAGCTTTATGCTTTAGTAATAAATGGACAAAGCCTATAGAAACCTTTGGAACAGTTGATTAAATTAGTGTGTTTTAGATCAGATTACTTATGTTTTACTGAAAGTGGAAAATGCAAGACAGAACTGCCCTTTACGTAAAATATCCTAGAAACTGTGTAGCATCTAATTAAGAGAGAACCAAGCTATCTCATTGCAGTGGTGGTCTCTCTGTGCTGTACATGTGTGAAGTATGATTTGAAATGGTATAAATTATTTGCTGGGAAACAGCAATTCATGCACTCTGCAAGAAATGTAAGACACGTCCGATTTCTTTCTAAGTACCTTTCCTTCTTTATATACATACAGTTCTGTGAACATTTGATACTGCAATTGTAACCATTTTGTATTAAGCCAACAGTTAATTCAAGTAAATTATATTTTTGTTGTACAAAATGTAGCCTTTTAGCTTTATGAATGTTTAAACTTGATTAATGCTGAGGAATTATTTGTCACTTAGATTCAATTGGTTAATTAATTAATTAATTTCTTGAAACAGCACTTCCTATTACCTGTACCTTTTAGCCAATTATCTTTGGCTGCTTGTGCTCCTGTTTTTTGTCTCTGGATGATTCTGGCTCAGATGTAAATGCTTAATCTTAAAGATAATCTTGTTTTCTTCTCATCCTTACTGATGTAGTATCAGGTAAAAGGAAGCAAGGTGTTCATGCAGCAGAAAATGCCTTTATTCCATATGGAAAGGGGAGCCAAGCTTTGTCAAGCAAGACTCAAAAAAGTATTACAAAGGGTGGTCTTTTTATACAGTAAACAAGTTAAATGGTTACTCCCACAATGGATGGATTACATATATTCTGCTGTAAAACATGTCCATTAAAGGGATTAGACATTGGCTGTTCATGTCTAAATTCTCCCAAATGGCAAATATGAAACTGGTTTATTAATCCCTAGAGCAGATAAAATCATGGTTACTATGGAATTTAGAAACACAAATGTGCTCTAACAAAAATGTTCTTGTCTCTGCCTTCTGATGAAGGCTCTGTGGCTAAGGATCTGCATCTGTAGCTGGAAGGTTGCCATTTCTTATCCTGCGGCCGGCAGAGGAATCTTACTCCGATGGGCCCCTGAGCAAGGCCCTTAAACCCTACTGCTCCAGAGGTGCTGTATAAATGGCTGACCCTGCACTCTGACCCCAAGCTTCTCTCCCTGTCATTTATTTAGACTGTGTGTCTCATGAAGTGCAAGTTGTGGTATGCGGAAAAAAGACAAATTCCTAATACAAGAAATTGTATATGGCCAATTAAGTGATCTTAAAAATCTTTTTAAAAACGTCTTATGCAACCTGTTATTTCCTTTAATTTCTAAAACTTAAAATCCTCCCACTCCCCTACCCCCTATCCCAGCTTACATCAAAAGACTTACATCTTCAGTTCTGCTCCTGCCTTGTTTTAAAGAACAGGTCCTTGTTTGGGTTTCTCCAGCCACTTAGAAACACTGGTGTTCATGGACATATTTAAACTATCCATGGACTAGTGCAGGGTCCCTGCCTGCTTCATATCCTCTATCATCATCCCTGTTCCCAAGAAAGATAAAATAATCTGTTTAAATGACTGTAGACCAGTTGCACTTACTTCTGCATATCTAAACCTTTCAATGCCTGATACTCCTATACTTCAAAACTATTACAGATTAATACTTTGACCCTTAACAATTTACTGTACATACAGAGCCAATAGGTCAGTTGTAAATAATTGCCTCTACTATCCTTCAACATCTGAAATCTCCAGGGACATACTGTTTGTATGACTCCGTATTTTTTATTACTTTATTTATTATTATATTAGATCTATATTCAACGCTGTCATCACAGAACTCATCCACAGTAAACTGTCTCATTTGAATGTTCCCATCCCCACCTGCATGTGGATTATCATCTTCCTAACAAATAGATTAAGGCTATGTGCTCTCCCCATTACTTTACTCCCTGTATACAAATGACTGTAACTCCAGCTGCCCCTCTTTCAAACTACTGAAGTATGCAGATGTCACCACGCTGGTGGGTCTAATCAGCAATGGAGAATCCAGGTACAGAAGTGGAAGGGAAGTGGATTGTCTGGTGGCATGATTTGTGAACAACAACAACCTTTAGCTCGATAGTCTCAAAACATTGGAAAAAATTGAATTGACTTTTGGAAAAGCCCTCCAAAACCCAACCCCCTAGAAATAGACAAAGTTGTGGTGAGTATGGTGGCGTTTTTCAAGAATCAGGGAATAACCATCTCTAACATCTTCAAATGGGATGCAGATGTTGTCAACATCACAAAGAAAGTGCACCAGAAATTATATTTCCTGTGCCAGTTGAAAAAATTCAGTGTTTCCCATAGTGCTGGGCAATAATTCGATAACGATAATTATCGCAATATAATTTTCCTCTATTTAATTTTAACAAAAGTTCGATAAATGTTCGATATATATGTTTATGCTTTGCCCATGATATGCGCATGCGCATAAAATACTGCGTGAGTGCACGTGCGTGTTGCAGACCGGGCAGCTAACGTGGTGTTGTTTACCCACACGGTGGTGGCTGACAGGATTGTAGTTAGAGTGGAGAAATGAGTGACACTGAAGCAAATGTAGTGCTGCCAACGACCTGCTCGAAGGACGATGACATCGTCGACAGAAAAGGTCATTCAACTTCGGTAATTTGGAGATATTTTGGCTTTTTACGATCAGACATAAAACAGAGCACTTTAAACTTTGCAGTCTGTCTGAGCCGTCTTCAATGTGGGTTTTACCTTAATTTACTATTAAATACTACGTGCGGTATTTAATTTTTCTATTAAGATATTTATTTAGTAAATGTTACTCATGCATATTTTGACATGAAAAAGCCTCTCTTCCTCAGATTTGTTTAATGTTTCTGCTGTTTGGCAAGTGTTGTGTCCTTAAAATAAAGAGTTGTTTAATTTACCAATTAACTGTCTGGTTTCTTCAACTTCACTCAGGAGAAAAAATCTGCCTTTAAACTTGATAGAAATAATGATTTGACATTTATCGTGATAATTATCGATATCGACTGATATGAACATTTTTATCGTGATAATGTTTTTGGCCATATCGCCCAGCCCTAGTTTCCCAGCCCATTCTCATTTAGTTTTACAGACCCATTATTGAAACCATTCTCACGGCTTTTATAACTGGTTTGGCAATGTGTCTGTCCATTCTAGAAGCAAATTGCAAATTGGCCACTGTCCAGAGAGAGTCATTGGCTGCCATTTGTCATGTACTGAAGACCTATATAAACTCGTCTCAATAGCTTCTTCCCCATGGCCATCACACTGCTTAACCAGAACACATGAATATGGAATGAAGTGTGTATATAATTGTGGAGTTGTGCATGGTCTTTGTGTGATTTTTTTAATGCATGCCATGGCATCAAGACACCAGATCAAATTCCTTGTACATGTAACGTACTTGGCAAATAAAATGATTTTGATGTGTTCTCACCAGAGATTAAGCCAGAGAACTGGGTTTCAATTTATTTAATTCAGTTATCTGCACACATCCTTCTGTTCTTTTTAATATGTTTTATGTAACCAGTTAAGTCAACTGAGACCAGATTTCTCCTTTATAATAATGACATAGAAATATGTTTATAAAGTAGGGCATTTTCTGGAGCAATTGTAAGAAAGTGCAATATTGAAGAAACAGTAACATCCTATCTATGGTTTGAACCAATAGACTTGCAGTTTAGAACCCAGAGCCCTATCCACTACACTATAATTCAGTTCAGTGTCTGAATGTCATTTATGTTGCAATTAAGTGATCACTCTAGTTAATTATAACCATGTATATATTTTTCTTATTATTTTTGACATTCCAAATCCAATCCTGCCTTAATGCATGAAATTATAAAATTTAAACATCATGAATACATTAAGAAAACAGATCTCAGCAATAATTGTATTGCACATTTATTAAAGTGCAATGTGGTGTACAAATCCAAGAAATGAAAAATAAACTGTTTGCAGGGTATGGGTATGCATAACTTATTTTTACGAAATTCAACCAGAAATAATATTAATTGGCAATTCTTTTACACTTCATCACTACATCATCATAAGACCTTCAAATCTGGCATCACTCAGGCATCTTAACTTGTATTGCCACACTAACATGTCTTTCTGGAGGTGCAGGAATGACTAAAAGCTAGTTGGGTTAGATGTAGGAATTCCCTCTATATTCTTTCTCAAGGCTTATGAATTAGAAGCTTACGTTGGCCCAGATAGTGTGATATTTTAGAAGGTGTGTCTGCAAGGCTGACAGTATGACCACCACAGACTTGTTATAGCACACATTGGTGAAACCTATTGTAAAATGTAACTGTAGGACACATATGATGATACACTTGTGCAGGGGTTTTGTGAATTTACTAGGACAATTTATTAATTGTAGCAGTAATCACGAGGTGATTCGTTATGGCTATTAGAAAATCAATCGATCAGTGACGCACACACACGGATTCAGTACACGAGATACATTTTTTAATACATAAATTGTGCATATAAAACATATAACAGTCTGCCTGGAAACAGATGGCAGATTTTACTGTGAGGGTTATCAAAGTGAAAGGTATAGTATATAATCACGAAGAGATGCAAAACACAAAGAGAGACAAACAAAGAGTACTGTATGCTTCAGTATACCGTTAGGCTATACTGTCGTTAATCATTCTACATTAGCTACTCAAAAGTAAACACATTACTCATATGAATTGAATCAATATCAACTTGTGTTGAGGTAACAATTGAATTCTCGAGATGCAATGTAGAACATTGGGTTTACTTCTCCAGATATAGATTCGTATTTCCGGCATGGACACCAAAGACCAGCTAGCGGCTGCATCCAGTCGCTGTGGCATTCAATAGGCATCGTTCTGGCATCCTTTGCCTCCTGGCCAACCAGTCAGGGTGCAGCTCGGAGTCAGACGAATTAAGAGGAGAGATTTCTGCTGTGGCGATGCGCCAACAGTGTCTCTCTCAGGGACCTACTAGTAGTCCGACTGACTAGTAGCAATGACAGAGTCAAAGAACAGTGAAATGCAAACTTGACAATGCAAGTGAAAGTATGTAGCATTTTGTACATTTAACATACATTTACATAACCAATTTATCTTTGTAATGGTTCCCTAAATATCTCAGTCAAACCAAACTCCCTCACAATGACGGCTACCTTATTACAAAGTGATAGATATTTCTGGTATCGGTTAACATTAGGATTGTTTTAAGCATCTTTAGCCTGATGCTTAAGGTCCAATCTTTCCATTCAAATTTACATGAAAAAAAACATGAATAGCTCAACATTGCATTTTTCACAGAATTCTGGGTGTGGTTTTGGCCTCTCCTAGTTAATTTAGTATTACAGGTCCAATTAATGTCAGATAAAATGTTGATGATGCAGTCTTGAAGATCTTCCGATTTAGAAGCCGTCCAATTCTACTATTTATAAAGAAAACTGTTTTTACTTCACTGCAGTGGGCCCTTTCAGAGTAGAGATCTACAAGTCAGTGAGCCTGGAACAAATCAAGCACCAAAACGCAGACCTCCAAATTGGAGGATGTTACACCCCAAAGGATTGCATAGCCTTGCAGAAAGTGGCTGTCATCATTCCATTCCGCAAACGAGATTACCATCTGATGTACTGTCTTTACTACATGCATCCCATTCTTAAGCGGCAGCAACTTGACTATGGAGTGTATGTGATAAACCAGGTAAGAACCAACATTGTGTTTTTTTGCTTTCTTACCACGAAAATCTGCACAGGTGATCAGGCTCTCTGTCTTGTCTGGTTATGCATCTGGGGTAACCAGTGTAGTGGCGAGGCTTATTAAAATACAGGAATTAGGTTTTCGGCTCCCTTGCCAGTCCCTCTCTCCTTCATCTCAGTGGTGCTTGATACCGAGAGAGGCCATTCCATTTGGTTCACAATTAAGGTTTTTATAGCTGATAGAGTGTCCTGATAAGGAGCAACTCGCAATGCTCCCAAAATTCTCCAGCAACCTTAATAAATGTTAATCTCGGGCGCCTAAAAGTCTGAGATTCCAAGGTAGAGTCTTATTCAAAGTTAGTTTACAACCCTAAGATCAGAGGGCATGGTTACTCATCATCAGCCAATCAGGAACTGCTGGACATTCAGCCTCAGGGCTCCACCTGAGCATCCTCATACTCAGCCTGGACCACCACGTAATGGCCAGTGTGACCAAGTGCAAGACTTTCCTTTGTTCTAAGAGTTGAGGACGGAGGTTGCCAGCGCATAACAAAAGGATCCACCCGAGGTAAGCATCAGCAGCAAGCTTCGTGAACAGGTCGGAACTGTGGACAGCTGAATCAGTATTCGGAACTAGGGCTTCATCAGGAACGAACAGGTCTTCTTCCTGATATGCTGGGACCCACAGTCACTTGTCTCCTGTGCACAAACTCTGCTAGTTTCAGCCAACACTAACTAGCCGGTCTTCAGAGAGCATCAGCAGCGCATCGCAGGAATTTCTCTCAAGCCGCACTTAGCACTGCTTGGCACAGAGCCAGAGAGCGCCGATTGGACAGCAACAAGGTTGCCACTGCTTCTTTGTCTGCAGGAGATCTGAATTCACACAGATTGGATGAGTATTCAACATTCTGCATTACCGCTCGAGAATTCAATTGTTACCTCAACCCCAGTTGATATCAATTTAATTCCTATGAGTGATGTATTTGTTTTGAGTATCTAGTGTAGAAGTTGTAACCAAGTTCATTTATGAAACAGTCTAAATGAATGATATACTGGATGTAAGTCCCTCTTGGTATTTGTAACTCTTCGTGATTGAATATATACCTGTTGTATTCTGCTAACCCTTACGATAAGATCTGTTTATATTTTATATAAAGTTTATAAGTTTATATGCACATTTTATGTATTAATAAATGTATTTCTTGTATTAGTCAATGTATTATAGAACTTTGAGCAGCTCAAGAGCAGTGGTTCCCAACCTTTTTTTGTCTTTTGTACCCCCACAGCCCTTTCAATACACGTATGTCTCAACTACCCCCTCATCCACACCAAATCAGTATGATCCAAAATGTCTTCATTTAAACTGACATTAAACTGGATATTATTAAACATTATTAATAATATTATTAAACTGGATATCATTATACTGATTCACTTTCAACCAATCATTGATACTGTGAGTGAAAAAACAGTCACACTCACAAAGTAGACACCTGAGATTTTTTGTCTTTCAAATGTGTAGACAGTTCTGGGGGCAGTGTGGCCATGTCTGTAATCAGGCTGTTCTACACATTGTCTGTTCCTCTGCTTGGTTTTGATTTAGGTCAAAGCTGTGTAGCCACTTCACAGGAGTAGGTAGATCCAAAAGGTAAAAATTCATTAAGTGCATATTACCCTAACTCAGGGTATTCCTTTTCCACATCACGCCAGAACTGTGTCAGTGTCTTGTCTACATATTTCATCTTCAGCTCACAGTCTGAGGACACATCCATCAGATGTTCTTGCAGTCTGACAGGAAGGCTGCTGCTGCTGCTCTCAGTCACACTGAAAGGGTCCCTGACCCAGTCCAGTTTAGCAGACCTGTTTTCAATTTCACTGAAGTATGAGTTCAATTCACCGTTGAGTTTGGACACATGTGCTTTCACAATTTTCACTACAGCAGCTCTGTCTGTCAGTGGTGGTAAGATGGGCATCAATGAGAATGAGTTCCTTGTCCTTGGTGATGAAATTAGGCTTCTTTGACTTAGCCACAAGTAGCGACAGAGCAAAAGAATCCTCCAGTGCTTTGGCTGACACTCTTTTGGCTTTTTTCAGTTTGCTTTGACTTGAATTCAGGCAATTTTTGTTGGAAAAATGCATTAGTCTTACCAATGTAGAAACGGTGTTTGGTGCTGAGGTACCACTGTAGATGGGCTGGCTTCATGGAACTGTTCGTTAGCATTTCACAGCAGAAAAAATACAATGGCTACAGTAGGGTCCACGACCGTACATGTAAAGCCATACAAAACTGAGATACCTGCAGATGTTCAATGATGAGCCGGTTCGCCTCCTGGGGGAGCTCCTAACTGCTGATAAGAAGGGAGATGGTGGATACCACTTCCTTTTGGTAGTCAGTGGTAGGGTCCAGTTGGAGAGGGAGGTAGGCAGAAGGCACTTTCCCTTGCAACAGAGCTCGCTGTATCACCTGCAAGTACACATCTAACACCACACTCATTCAAGGCCCCTCAGGACAATTCCGGATCACCCAGATGGCATCTTGTACCTCCAGCAACCTTATTTACTGTATCTCTTGCAGTAAATGCCCAACCACCTACATTGGAGAAACAGGAAGGAGACTCGGAGACCACTTCAGAGAACATGTTAGGGCTGTGAAGATTAAAGATCTCTCCAAGCCCATTGTTCTCATTTCACCTCTGATGGCCATGACCACTCTAATCTCTCCGTTTGTGTTCTCAAAGACGGTTTTCCGAAATCATACATCAGAAAGAAATTTTCTCCATTCATTGTAGGTTTCACACCTCTCTACACCCATTCTGACTTCACACCTCTTGATTGGCCTCTCTTTCTGTCCCCTGCTCCCGCTTCTCGCTCCTCCTCTCTCCCAGCCTTTGTTCTCCCACTACATTACCTTTGCTTACTGCCTTGTCTTTCTCACACCTGAAGAAGGCTCCACAACCGAAATGTTATGTTTTCTTTCTTATTTTTTTCAGCATGGAATAAACCTATTACTTGTTCCTTTGCAGCCTAGGCATGCTGACGCAGCTACCCACCTGAACTATCATGTATTTAGAAAGTTTTGGTGTGGCCACACAAGCTTTGTAGAGTTCTTTGAACAAGAAACAACAGGAATGAGAACAGCTTTTGATAAAGTTCTCCATACAAACTTGGTCATCAAATTGCAGGTCGTAGGCATTTAGAAAAAGATGTGTTTGTATTAGGAATTGGTTATTAAATAGAAAACAGATGGTGCACCCTTCCCATGTTTTAGATTACTGCTGTTGTTAATTTATATAAATAATTTAGATTCTGGAACAGTTAGTAAACTAGTTAAGTTTATAAATAATACCAAATAAGGAGAATAAGTAAACACTGTAGAAGCAGGATATGAAATTAAGGCACAATTCACAAACTGGGCAAACATGGTTTAATTTAGACAAGTGCAATTTCATGCAGGTACAGTATTAATATAATTTATGATGAATTCATAATGGCAAATACTTAAAATCAAAGAGACTACTTATGAAAAAGACTTACAGTCTATGTTTATGTTAACATGTCTTTTATATCTTGCAGACATTGTGAGGCTGCAATGAAAAGGCAAATACTAGAAAAAATTCTAGTAAAAAGCATTGCATTTACAGTACATCAAGCGTTGTTATTGTTACAAATGGGGGGTTACGAAAATGGTGAATTTCAGGAATTTACTGAGCAGTTAAGGCAATAAGTAATAGAAGTATTCGTGAACCTCGAACTTGTAAGGGATTTCTCCAGAATACACCCGAGTGGTTAGTATAATCAGAGGCACATGAATTCTTTGTTCTCTGCCACAGTAATAATCCAAGCACACTTGTTTATTAACAACAATTCAAACCCTACACTACACACAACAAAAATACAACATAGAAGTTTTTCAAAGAAAAGATAAGCTGCCTCCTAAAATAATTGTGATACAATCTGCAGCTAAATCTCTCTGCAAACCCAGATGCCACAAAGTAAATGAGAGCCCTATTCTAAAAATGTACCCATAAGCAGGAAAGACATCTCTAACCAAAGTATCTTTTACCCAGGAAACCTAAGTTCCCTAAAAACACAGAATAGCAAGCTCTCTCTAGCAGATAGCTCTGATCAGGTTTCGTTTGGATTATCGTGAGAAAGAGAGTCTTTATTATCCCCGGGCCCAAGTGGGGAATTTGTTTTACAGCAGTAGTGTTGGTGTACAGGCAGACAGAAAAAAATGACAAAAACAACAACTGATTTTTCAGCCTCAAGATGGACCACTTTAATGGCATTAACACTTCTTTGGTCCTCATGTTGTGAGACAACAGCAACAGACTCCAAATGCAAATGCCACATCTAGAATCATATCTAGACCTTTTGATAACTTTCTTGTGCATGAACTAATGATGCAACAACACCACAGCTGGCCAAGAAACAACTGAGCAGTCCCATGAAATGAGGGGACTATGTATAAAAAGGGTTGTGATTCCTATTTGGTTCACCTAATAACACTAGTAAGGGAACAAGTAATGGGTTTATTCCATGCTGATGAAGGGAAGAAAGAAAACACAACATTTTGGCGGTGGAGCCTTCTTTGGGTGTCTAACGTACTAACACTAGTAAGGCCTCATTTAGAATATTGTGTATTTTGGTCTAGAACCCTTTCAAAGAAACACAAATAGATATATTGTGGGACTTAAAGGAATGACCTTCCCTGACATGCTGAAAGAGCTGAACATTTTTAATCTTCAATGGAGGCAACAAAGTGGTCCGGATACAAGTTTTCAAAATCTTCAGGAGCATTGGCAAAGACAACCTAGTGGATGTCTTCCAAATGAACAATGAACCACAAATCAGAAGGCAGAAATGGAAAAAATGTGGAAGGATATTTAAAACTGAGTATAGGAGGCACTTCTTTACCCAACAGGTTGAAGAAATGTAGAAACAGCTGAATGAGACCCTTGGGTGTATTAACTACTACCATTTGCACTAGATGGGCCAAATCACCTCCTCTTGTTTTTAAACTTTCTTATGTTATATATTTTTTCTTCTGTTATCAATAATTCTGAACCTACCGTATAAAGAGAGCACATATAATCAGTTACACCCAAGATAAAGTAAAGAACTAATTTTCAGTGGAAGCAATTTATGGATTTCTATGAGCAGATTTAAGTAATTGTTCTGATTGCCTGTTCACAGCTGTGTAGCCTCTGACCAGTTTAATTAAGCATGGCAGATAACAGTTTATGCTAGTGTCACTTATTACCTAAATTCAAGGAGTTGAGAAAAGCAAATCTAAAAAAAAAAAAGTTGAGGAAAGTAGTTATTCTGTATATTTGATTTTTATTTTCAACTAACTTTCACATATTTGGTGTTGCACCTCTATGGCAGCATTTCCTAAAAGGAAATCAGGGAAAAGTCAAACTGATTACAACATGTACAGTGTCTGTGTATAACTATGCACTAACCTGAAACAGGTTTGTAGTCACTGTATTCTGGGTATTTTCTTATGAAGATGCATACTAAAACTTTTGTCATATTGCAGCTTTCTGAAAAAAAGACAGAGGTTACCTTGAAGTTTTATAGTATACAATTTGTTAATAGAATCTTTCGACTTTATTGTCAAATATTAAAATATGTGCTGCACATATTGCAGTATGTGATGGAAGGAGACCAATAGTCTTGTTTTAAGGATCATGTTTTTTTAGTGTTTTCTCCTGCTTTTTCTCTTTAGTTTGGAAATGAGACTTTCAACCGTGCCAAGCTCATGAACATAGGCTTTGCAGAGGCTCTGAAAGAGTATGACTATGATTGTTTTGTGTTCAGTGATGTGGACTTGATTCCTATGGATTTTCAAGTGCTACAGCCAGCCAAGGCATTTGTCTGTGTCGGTGGATAAGTTTGGCGTCAGGTAAGTACCTCAGATTAGTGCTTTTTAATAAAAAATACACAAATCACATTTCCTTTCTATGTTCACTGTTTTATATTTTTGAGGCAGTAACTTTTTCAACACTTGTTATACAATCCACAAGTTATGTTATTTAGGGATCTCCCCCTTTGAGGGGTATGTTTTCAACTTAATTCATCCAATCCTGGTTTAGGAGCTACTGAAGGAAACATTTTAAAGGGGAATGATATCTTTGCACTTATTTTGACAATTGGAAAACTTTAATTTGTAAAGGGGGATGCTTATTGTGACAAAGGTACCATAATACTGTTCTCTGTACTGTTATGTACATTGACTGCAGGTTAAGTGCTGTAACTGGAACCAAGTTGGTTCACAATCTTCAAGTTTGCATACGAACCTGGAGCTTGCTCCCTTTCCTGCAGAAGCTCACTCTATTCCATTTATCTGATAAACTTCAGGACAGTCAAAGAAAGAGAACTAAAATGAATTTGGTAATTTTTAACTTTGGTATTATTTCACAAAAATAAAACTACATTAGCAAAGAACACTAAGGATGGAAATTTTTTATTAGCTTTGCAAAATATTTAACGGAATCACTGATTCATGTTTAAAAGGTTGGATAAATAAATCAAGAAGCAGATCATAATTAAGCAAAAACAATGAAGATTTAAGAAATTTGTTTCTTAATTATAGTTTATATGACAATAATAGTTCAGGTGGGTAGCTGCATCAGCATGCTTATTCCATGCTGAAAAGAGAAGAAGAAAACACAATGTTTCAGCCGTGGAGCCTTCTTCAGATGAGGAGCTCACACCTGAAGAAGGCTCCACGGCCGAAATGTGTTTTCTTTCTTCTCTTTTCAGCATGGAATAAACCTATAATGTAATAATAATATAATGTTTCTTTATCAGCCCTATACAATTTCTTGCATTAGGAATTCATCTTTTCGCATACCCCAGCTTTTCTCCATGGAGACACAGACAGGGAGAGAAGCTTGGGGTCAGAGATTTTTATAATATACGCATGCAATTTGGAGTCACTGGCTGGTTTAACCCCCAAGGAGTGCAACAACAAACGAAAGCTGGCCTCCTAATGCATAACACACCCCTCACATCTGGGAAGCCAGACCCTGAACCACAGATGCCCTATACCCATTAGCTGATGTAGAATCAGTCAACGTTGAAGAGGCGCCATGCCAGGTGTTGATGAACACCAGCTCCACTGTGACCATAATCCACCTTGACTGTCTACAGTCAGATGTGCAGCTCCAACAAAGTGGACTGAAGCCAAGTTCAGCAATTGTAGATGCTGTTATGCATGGAGGGACCACGTTATGATGCTGTCACTGAGAAGGAAGGCTGTGGCAAATAGCTAGCTGAGCTCCAAGCACAAAGTTTAGAGTTGTCTGTAGAAACGCGGATGGAGTGAAGGTTAATAAGGTGAATGTGGGAATGTGATCAGGTTAAGAGGATGATAGAAATGAGCAGGTAAAAAACAGTGAGTGGGGTGGGTTGGAAACTGCTTTGTTGACAGTAATTTAAAAAAGGGTTAAATGACCCACCTTAAGGCTAATTCTTCCAGCCAAAAAAAACTGTCTCACAGGAGTCAGCAGAGGGAGCTGGCAACTGGATGTCAATAAGTCAATCGCAGGAGTGTAACTGATATATAGGTGAGGAAGAATTTAGGAAAGCAGACAAATGCTGCAGGTTAAAAAAAAAATGTCTGCTCTTTCAGAGCTCTGTGTTGAAGAGCTTCAATGGAAAAAAAGTCCCGCAAGCAAATAGAATGCCTTTGGGTTCCTGCTCATTCATGGCTGCTGACACTGTAGCACTCAATGTTGGAGCAGTGCGGTGAGCAGTGAAATAGTTTGCTCCTTGAGCAGATTGCCAAATTACTGGCCGACTGATTGAAAAAAAATGACAGCAGCCTGGAATTGTGTCCTGACTGTGTTTGCTTGGGTTTGCGAGCAGACCATGATGTTCTCTGCTGGCTTCTCTCCTTCATGGAGTCAGAGAGATTAAGTAATCTGCAATAATCAAAATATTCTGCCTTTTTAACTGCGTCTCTCCCCTCCTGTACATCTCCTTCCATCCCACACATATTAAAAACTCTTTCTTTTTCATAGTTCCTCAGACTATTTATTGACAGACAATACCAAACACATTATTGACAGGGCCCTTACCCAAGTCATAAAAAGCCCTTGGATTATCAACCCAAATAGAAACTCCAGGACTCAAAAAGGCCACTGGTGCTTCCCTTCCACCCTAACACCCTTTCTCTTCCCAGGACCATCAATAACAACTTCCTCATCTTACAAAATTACTCTTCCACTGGAATCCACTTTCCTGGCCAGCCCTTCTTGTTCCTGTGAACCTGTAGGCTCTTCCCTTAACCGCTACCAACAACCATCCACAACACTTTTCCTAGCACCAGAACATGTGATATAGTGGTATGCAGTAGTGGTGGTATACAGTGGTATGTAGTACTGATACAGTGGTATCACCTGCAAATATATCCAATACAATGCACATTCAAGGAACTCTGTACACTTCCGTATCACCCAGATGACACCATTTTCAACAACCACATTTACTACATCAGAGCTTTAAGGATCAAAGATCTCTCCAAACTGATCGCACCCTACTTCACCTCTAACTGGTTTCAGAACATCTATTGCAGAAAGACAACCTAAACCAAAATTAGTATTTAACCTGGATCATACCTTCTCATAAGCAACATTTTCATTTCCTTCTAAATACTCTCTTATTCCCTTATTTGCAGGTTTCTGCTTTCCACACCTCTCCTCCTGTTTTCCCTGAGTTTGGACAATCATTCTTACCTGCTTTATATCCACTTTATATTCCCACTGCTTCCTTCTTACCTAATCTGTCTTTCCTTCTCCTATGCCTAATTTATCTGCTACTTTGCCTCCATACACAAGAAGAAGGCTTTATAGCTGATATGTTTCTTTTCTATATATTTAAGCATGGAAAGAACCTTTACCTGTTCCTTTGAAGCCAATGCGTGCTGATGCCTCTACCTACACAAATGTTCACTACTATGTTAACTTGTTTGTTAAGTTTTAACGGCACTGTTGTCAAAGACAATTTTCTTTAATTGAAAACTTTTACCTCTGTGGATTGGGGTCATTCATGTCGTCTCTGTTGTGTAGGATCATTCGATATTTTCCAATGACACCTTTAGGGCAAGATATAGACATCCCTTGGTTCTGGAAGCAATCCTTTGCTATTCTCTGAACTCTAAGGCTATAAAATTAGTTTTGTGCTACTGTAAACATAACTTCATACACATTCAGAATTCATCAGCAATTTTCAGAATGATACAAAACATCGTTAACAGCTAAAAATAGCGCTCAAATGCACCGTTTTACATCCAACTGTAATTTGTTACCAGAACGTCATACACATTTAGAATTTATCAATAATGTTAAGAATTATACAAATCATTTACAGCTCAAATAAACGCTACTGTTCACTGTTTTACATCCAGCTGTGACTAGTGTTACAAGAACCTCATACAGTCAGATATTATCAGCAATGTTCAGAATGATACAAAACATCATTTAAAGCTCAAAATACCGCTTAAATGCACCGTTTTACATCCAACTGTAATTTGTGTTACCAGAACGTCATACACATTCAGAATTCATCAGCAATTTCCAGAATGATACAAAACATCTTTAAAGAAACGAATGTCAAAATGTTTCCAAAATGTCTGCCTGTGATATTTTAGCCGTTTAGTTACACGATTTCATATTCATATAACTACCAAGTGATGTTAAATCACTACAACATTTATCTTTTTACAATTACAGTCTAGGGGTTTTGTGAATTTACTGGGACATTTTATTAATTGTAGCAGCAATCACGAGGTGGTTCGTTATGCTTTTGGAAAATCAATCGATCAGCGATGCACACACACACACGGATTCAATAAACGAGATACATTTATTACATAAATTGTGCATAAAACTGTCTGTCTGGATACAGGTGGCAGCTCTTACTGTGAGTGTTATCAATGTGCAACGTATATAATCACGAAAAGATGCAAAACACAAAGAGATACAAATAATATGCTTCAGTATACTGTTCGGCTATACTATCGTTAATCATTCTACATTAGCTACTCAAAAGTAAACACATTACTCATATGAATTGAATTGGTATTGTAGCGGCGCCCTCGCCCAGTGGTGAGGAGGAAGCGCACCTAGGCACTCAGGGTACCGCGAAGCAGGCTGGGGGTTGTAGACCCCGCTCTAGTAAAAAGAATTATGTTAGTTTAAGTGTCCTGTGTAGCTTAGTACGTGTTCCGTCTGTCCTCTTATGTGTGTAAAATGCTATCTTTGGTGCGGTTTTGAAAGGAGAATAAAAGAGTCGCATGTTTTTCTGTCTCATCTCCACTTGTCCTTTATCCTGCGTGAACCCGTAAGCGCTACAATATCAACTTGTGTTGAGGTAACAATTGAATTCTCGAGATGCAATGTAGAATATTGGGTTTACTTATCCAGATGTGGATTCGTATTTCCCGGCACGGACGCCAAAAACCACCTAGCGGTTGCGTCCAATCGCTGCAGCGTTTCATAGGTGTAGTCCCAGCGCTCTCTGGCTCCCAGCCCACCAGTCGGGGTGCAGCTCAGAGTTAGAGGAATTAGGCGACGCTTCAACAGTCTTAAGCTTAATAATGTTAGAACAAGCACGTTAAAACCAGAACCCACTGTAAGTTACCAAGTTAAAGACTTTGATGCATAAAATATTTATGAATAATTACATTATTTACGATGAAGGTGGAAGGTTGTGTACTTGTAACTGAACAATCATGCTTTTATAAACTATACCAACTTTTTAATGTTTAATGATTACCATGCTGTAATACACAGTTTAAAATTATTAAAAGTCAAAAGAGTACTTTTAAGTAAGAACTTAAATTCTTAATTGGAAAAAGCTTGTCCCTCAGTAGTGACCGTATTTTGAATTTTCTGGAGACAGCTCAAATGCTGTACTGTACATGAGAAGTTAAGCTTTATTAGCTCCACCTGGCAGTTTTACAAGATGCTTCCAGATACTATTATCATAACATGCGTTATGATGTGCCACGCCTACCGCATTTTGACGCAGCGTACTTTGCAGATTATGAATGGTTGGATCTGTACATTTGCCTTTATTTATTATTATAATAAAGAGATCTACAGCCTCATTTACCAGAATCCAAAGAATCCAAATCTAAAGCTGGATTCTAGAAGTTTCAGTCAATAAAGAACTGGTTAACTTTAAGACTTGTGTGTAGAGTGCGTCTGTATATGGGGTCTTACCAAGAAGCTGTTTTCCGGTTGTGTGCCGCCTCACATGACATCACATTAAATATTCACAGATATATAGATAAATGTGAATGAAATTTACACAATTTTATTCTCAATTTCAATCAATGATTTAACCTCAAATATGTGACAGTCTGATAACTTATTAAAGTAAACACAATGATAAATGTACAGATGCAGCCATTCAAAATGCGCGGGCGATACCGCATTATTTTCCTGTGTGCTGTACGCAGTCTACCGTGAGTTACCGGTAAATACCGCTAGTTACCGTAAATTCTCCTATAATACCGCAAGCAAAATAATAGTATCCGGAATTTCCGCAAGGTGGAGCTAATTAAGCTCAACCTCTCATGTTTGGGCTGTCGCCATCAAAGTCTTTAACAAAGATATTACTAATAGTATTAATAATGAATGACCTTGGACAAGCTGTAAGTGTAAACTCAAAGTATTGCCCTGGTCCACATTCTTTTTTCTATTGACCGTCTTTGTAAAAGTAACACCACAGCATTTCGCAATCACGCATTTGTTTCCAATCATGCAAAGTACAGTAATTTTTGAGAATCGATTCACCATGCCTTTCACATGCTCATAAAAGAGATTGATTCAGGAACATAAACATATTACCGTATGCAAACTGTACTGTATACAGTATGTATATTTAATGTCTTAACTGTGCCCGTTTTAGTATTGAATATTTATATGGAATTTTACCACTGAAGGGAAATCTTAGTGCCTGAGCATAAAAAGAATAGGAGCATACTGCAACGTGTGTGAAGGCCATAAACAATATTAATTTTGGAACTTAAACATACAGTATATGGCTGGTCTCGGTACTTTAAAGAAAACATACAGTACACACCAGTATTCCATTTCTCCCTAAACATTTTAAGCATTGAAGTCGGTATAACTAACGTGATACCGGAGTCAACAAGCATACTTTTAGAATTTGATTAAAAGGGAATATAATATGGAATTGCGTATCTAAAGAAATTAATAACGGTATAATTATATTCATGTACCGCACAAACACAAGAATAGTACACGCTGTACATTGTCTGTTGATAATGTTTCTGTAGAGCTTTTTCAGCACTCCGCATGTGACCTTGCCGGTGGCACTGTGGGTTAGGTTCCTGACTCCCATATCACACGGTCTGTGATCGAATTTCACTGTGGAACAAACATTTCTTTGAAAAATTGAAACGTTTCCCTTGGTCAGAGATTAAATAAAACCTCACTCGCACCAAACAAATTTATATTTCTAAATATCACAACATTATCAAATTTAAGTCATTTTAATAACAATGAATAGTCACCTATGCGTTACAAAATAAACATTTATATAATCGCGTATCTAAGGAAAATAGCAGTATAACTTTGTTCATGCACAAACAGTGGCATGTTACATTATTAATTTGGGTGTCTCCTCTTGCCAGAAAGCTCTAAAATGCATTTTGAGTGCGTTTTTTGACTTTTTCTAAAGTGCAACCCATAAATAAAGCTGATACAGTTTGACTTAAATTAAACTGTATTACAGCAGCACAATGGACAATGCAACGTAAATTGCAAAAATGCACTTGGAATCTGTCCAAGCCCTACTTTGTCAGGCATTTTCTTTTACTGCAACGGACATAAAAACTCCCTTGCTTTTACCAGAGCGTTTCATAATTTCTAACTACGAAAATTATTTAAACTGCGACACTTACAGTATCATTCATTCCATTCCATTCCATTATCAGTCTTCCATTTCTCCCTAAACATTTTAAGCATGAAAGTTTTATGAAACGGTACCCAAATATGTGATTGCTGTATAGAATGAATTTTAATTTAAAAAAATTATTTAACACGAAAATTATGCTGGAAATCTCGCCTCCTTCTATTTTGAAAATACCTGTGAAACTGGTTTAATTCGTCACAGCCAGCACTCCCGCAGAGAGGGGGGTTGTACTCGTTAATGTCTTAGCCGGAACACATCATTATATCTCATTTTGTACTTCTTTAAAAAAATCGTTTGCCCAGCCACTATTGCTGTTATTGTTTTTATCCTGTAAAGCGCTTTGGGGAGCACAGCTTTCTCACCACTTAGATTACTTTTTGATACCATCCTTACACAAAGCAGAAACTTCTTGTATTTTCCGATGACATACAAGTGGAAAGATTACAGATTTTAATCGTCTTTTTTCTGAACCAGGGAAAATTTGATCATGTTTCTCTATAACAATAATAAAAAACTTTATTTTACATATCACCTTTAAAAGTGGCATCTCAAAACAATACAGTAGATGTAAACCACAGATTACAAAGTAAATACCCAGACAAACGCAAACGCGTTTTTAATAAAATGCTTTTATTCATTCAGCAGAGAGAGAGCGTTAAACCTGGGCGTAACAGCTTTTCCTTTTTCTGATCACTCGCTCTCTGGATAAACATCTCACCTGTCCTGTTCTTTGTTTTCCTAATTTGCCGATTATGCCTGCTGCGATCCACTCCTACCCTCACACCTAAAGAAGACTATTTTAAATTTCTTTGCACGGTCCATTGTGCAATTAACCCTTGTATGTGCTGTCCTTAAGGTGATATCACATAAATGTGATATGTAAAATAATGTTTTTATTATTGTTATAGAGAAACATGATCAGATTTTCCCCGGTTCAGAAAAAAAGATCTAAAGTACTGTACTGTATACTAGTTTGTCACTCTTCTGGTTGCTGCTGGTTGAGGTGTTAGTGGGGCCAGCAGGGGGTGCTCACCCTGCAGTCCATGTGGGTCCTAATGCCCCAGTATAGTGACGGGGACACTATACTGTAAACAGGCGCCGTCCTTCGGATGAGACGTAAAACCGAGGTCCTGACTCTCTGTGGTCATTAAAAATCCCAGGGCGCTTCTCGAAAAGAGTAGGGGTGTAACCCCGGTGTCCTGGCCAAATTTCCAATTGGCCCTTACTAATCATGGCCTCCTAATAATCCCCCTCTATGAATTGGCTACATTACTCTGTTCTCCTCCCCACTGATAGCTGATGTGTGGTGAGCGTTCTGGCGCACTATGGCTGCCGTCGCATCATCCAGGTGGATGCTGCACATTGGTGGTGGTGGAGGGGAGTCCCCATTACCTGTAAAGCGCTTTGAGTGGAGTGTCCAGAAAAGCGCTATATAAGTGTAAGCAATTATTAATTATTATTATTCTCATCCCCTCTTTGCTAAATGGCTTTTGAATAGAGTCACACGAAGACAGAGGTGAAACATCCCTACACAGCCCTGTCGCAGTACACGAATATAATTATATCTTATTAATTTCTTTAGATACGCGATTCTTTTAATACAGTCTTTGCTGTGCTCTAGAGGATCCTTGTGATATTTCGAGCTCTGGTTGAATGATAAGTGTCGCAGTTTAAATAATTTTCGTAGTTAGAAATTATGGAACGCTATGTTAAAAGCAAGGGAGTTTTTATGTCCGTTGCAGTTTTTTTGTAACATGAATATAATTATATCGTTATTAATTTCTTTAGATACGCGATTCCATATTATATTCCCTTTTAATCAAATTCTAAAAGTATGCTTGTTGACTCCGGTATCACATTAGTTAAAGACTTCGATGCTTAAAATGTTTAGGGAGAAATGGAATACTGGTGTGTATGTTTTCTTTAAAGTACCGAGACCAGCCATATAGTGTATGTTTAAGTTCCAAAATTAATATCGTTTATGGCCTTCACACGCGTTGCAGTATGCTCCTATTCTTTTTATGCTCAGGTACTAAGATTTCCCTTCAGTGGTAAAATTCCATATAAATATTCAATACTGCAACGGGCACAGTAAAGACGTTTACTGTAAATCTTTCTACGACAGACCAACGGACCACGAGTGCACCTGTCGGTCAACCAATCACGTATCGCAGTACCGCGCGTCATCGTGCGTCACAATGCCCGACGCCGTAGCCAATTAACTCCGGTACATATGTGTACCCCGCACTTGGCTGCATCTGTAAATAATATGTTCTCATCATAAGTATTCACCATCAATGTTTTTCAAATTTGTCTAGCCACACTAGACCGCCAATGTTTGTGCCTGTTGTATCTGCAGTGAATGGGACTTTTAGAAACACCACATCTGCATTAGTGTTTATTATAAAATATAAAATATGTCTTGCACTACCTGGACAGCATGGTGATGCAGTGGTTATGATTGCTGCCTTGCAATGCTGGGGTCCTGGATTCAATTCCCCACCTGAGGTGCTTAATATTAATAACAATAACTTTATTTTATATAGTGCCTTTAAAGGTGGCTTCTCAAAGTGGTTTACAGAACAACAACAACAAAAAATACAAGAAATGCACAATGAAAATACACAATGAGAGGAGACAGTAGATGGGGGTACTGAATATGGTAGGCGCAAAGGGAAAATAACAGAATCTAGTAATCTTCTATAGGAGGTTTCGGCTTTGAGTCAAGATTTGAAAGAGTTCAGGTGGGTAGCTGCGTCAGCATGCGCAGGCTGCAAAGGAACAAGTAATAGGTTTATTCCATGCTGAAAAGAGAAGAAAGAAAACATGTTTTGGCCGTGGAGCCTTCAAAGGCTGAAACGTTGTGTTTTTGTTCTTCTCTTTTCAGCATGGAATAAACCTATTACTTGTAGATTTGAAAGAGTTTAGGGGAGGTGACTCTCTGATATCCTTGGGGATAGAGTTCCAGAGCTTTGGGGCATGAAATGAGAAGGCCTTAGCCTTTTTTTTTTTGGGCACAGGGGTAAGGCAACACTTTTGAGAACTGTTGGTACAACACCAGTGCCAGAATTGATTAATTATATTGAGGACAATGGGGCAGAGAGTAGTGAAACAGGATTGAAATAAAGCAGTGGGAATGAGATCTTATAGGAAGGTGTTGAATTTCATATGCAAAACCAGTTTACTGACGGATGCAGAGTCAAGAAGAGAGAAGAGAACCAGTAAAGTTGGGCAAGCAGGGAGGAGTTGTGGAGAGAATGTGATGCCAGATGTTGTAGATCTTGGAGCTAAAGAAATCTAAAAATGTGTTGCAATTAGGCAAGTAATATTGTGGGGGCAGTTTGGTTTCAGCAATCTGTTGAAGGTAGAGAAAAGGTGACTAGGGTAGTTATGTGTTTGATAATAAACATAAGTTCACCAATGTCATTGTGAAGAAACACCAAAAGCACTTGTATGGTCTGAGAATGCTGAGCTTCTTTGGAGTCAAAAATAATTATTTCAACATTAAATATCTCTTTTATTAAACATATTTTAACTTTCTCTTTTATCTGTTGTCTAATTCATTTCACTCAGTCGAAAAGACAAAATATTCCTTAAACATATTGTACACCTCTGCTCCAAAATCATTGCTGAGCCTTTACGACCCCTGGCACAGCTTTATGCCCAGCTGATCCTGAGGAGGGCCTATGTAATCATTGTTATACTTGTCTCATATCTTTCATTAATCTTTCGCACTTTTGCTTTCATAAAGATGTTTTTGCCGTCTACAGTGCAAGAAAACAGAAAATTTAACTTCTTTCTGAGGCCATCAGGCTTGCAAACAATGACTGTAAAGAAGACTTATTAACATGTCTATTGGACAGAGCCCACACAACAAATATGCATGTACGAATATAGTACCTTACTAATACACAGTGTTACTTTCAATCACTTACGGAGCCAGCCATTCAGAATGAGCAAGGTAAACTGCAGTACTTTGCGGTTCATGGCCTGCAGGAGACCGCAGTTTTTTAAATTACTCAGTTGTGTGGTTGACAACTTTGTAAAAACACCAGGTGGAGCACTGAAAGTCTAACACGGTGTGTGGAGCATTTGGGTTGTTGCCAGAAAATGCCTGGTTTTGAATTCCAGTCAATGCTGAGGGACAATCTTTTTCTAATTATAGAACTTAAGTTGTATACTGTTTAGACTTTTATTAATTCGATTAATTATGAATTTTCAACTGTGTATACAACTGTGTTTTCAAGCATGTAATACACAAATTGAACTAATAAAAAATTGGTATATTTTATAAATGCAAGATTGTTCAGTTGGATATAAAAAAAGTTTATTATTATATAATCAGCCAACAATTTAAATTTAAAATGTTAAGCCATATATTGTACTGCACAGGAAAAATTGGCTCTGTCATGAGTGTGTGTATCAGGATGAATTATTATAAGTGATTAATGATTTCTTCACAGAATTCTTTAAGTTAAACAAAGGAGGGAAGAAGGGTTATTTTTACAATTGCCAGTAACCGGAGAACAGCTTATCAACATGCTGAAATCCGTACCATGACAGTGAAAACACGGTAACTTTTAGTGAGCCAGTTACTGTTGTTACAATGTTGTGTGGCTCTGCGGGAATTATTCTGTAAACTCAAGAGTTATACAGGAGACACTTTGTGTATCACCTCTATTTATATCTGTAAAAACATTCCAATTTAAATGCAATATGGAATATATTATTAATAATATTAATAATGAATGACCATGGATGAGCTGTAAACTGAAGTTACAGAGAACACACATTGAGTGCATCTAATGACTTGAGAGCATAGTTCATTTTGAACTGAGGTACTAACGTTTTCTATGTTAAGCAATACAAATGACAGTCAATACCTCAACAGGAGCCATTTAGCATCAAGTTATTCTACACTAAGACAATAAGGAAAGATAAAAAAGAACATTCTTTTTAATATTTATAGTGTATATTTAATTTATCAGAACATCTCATGTCTTTAAAAACAAGAGAAGGAATTTACAAAAATAGCAGAAAATTCTTTTACAACCAAATACAACAATAACACTGCCGTCAGCAAGTTAAAACTGAAATTACAAATACACTTCAAAACATTGTTTATAAAAGATGGGCATACTCGAAACTGAAAAAGAAAAGCCTTGATGATACTAAGAAACATACAGCTTCAGAGACAGAGTGCACGTGATGGAGAAGATATTGTAGAGGCATTCCAGAAAGCAGGAAATGGAACAATAGTCCAATGAGGTCAAGGCCAATGATTCTTTTGCTTGGTGAACATATGTGTACTGTAAGTCTGTGTGAAAAGTAGGAATGGTCTGTAGATTCCAGCCCAAATTCTAGCACAATTGTTTTTTAAAGCAAATGTGGTATGTGAACATCATGGAGAACCTATAAGAAAGTATCACTTTTTTGGACTTTGTCTGCAATCTGAAAATGTAAACCTGTGTCTTCTGTTGCATAAAAAATATGACATGTCACAAACATTACAGTGAGACAGACAGCTATAGCTTATTAACACTGGCCATGGCTGCTAGGTACCTTTATTCTCTTTATACTCTCCTTAAATAGTGTAAGCTCAATGTTACAATTTCATCAAAGGCAGGGTTACTCTACTGCCCCAAAGGTGTGAGGGAATGCTTTTGTCTATTTCTTCCCTTATGAATTTAAATCAGAACTTTGTTACAGTACAATGATCAAAGATAATGCCGTGTCATAATATCATAACGTCATAGTGAGTTTTGCCATGACTATGACACCCCCCTCCCCTGTGCGGTTACAATAATACATACATTTATAACCCACTAAAATGTTACCTATACAGATACAAATACAGATAAACGCAGGGATAACCAGGGGCCAAGATGTCATATTTTCACTTAGAGGTCACAGGAAGGTCATTATTTTGATAGAACATATTTACATTCCACAATAACTATCTTGTGCACGTTATAAGGAACTGCATGATGATTTTTCATTTGGAAAGGTAAGGAAATGGGCATTTTTTGACAGAGCATATACAGATTCTTATTTGTAATTCATCATAACCATGACCATCACTGCACCCTCTAAGGAGTTTTAAACAGCTTTTGCATTTCACCTAAAGGAGAGGTCAAAGGTCACAGGCAAGGTGATTTTTAAGGCAGTATTAACCAGTTTATATAAGTGTTCTTCAGAAAATATGAATATACATGCAGTGTATAAGGAGTTACAACAGTTCTATATTTTTCTTTCAAAGGTCACAGTTGTGGGAATTTCTTCATAGAGGAGGCAGAAATTTAAGAAATTTCTTCTTAAATTTGTTAAATAATAAATATGCACTCTGTAGGGTACTATAAGACTGGACGTTTTGAATAATCAGGTCATGAGCAAAGATATTTTATGAGCACATATTGTCTCCTGTATGCGTTCAAAGGTTACCATGGTCCTTTATATACTTTAAAAGGAGTGAACAACCAATTTTGACCAGAAGGAGAGATCAGTCTTATAAGGTTGACAAATTCTATGACTAATCACTTTAATTTAGTTGTTGACTGTAATTCCCTCTACAGAGCTATGATGATTCATGAGTCTACACTCCATGAATCATCCATGAAGTAAGTAACTCACTATCAAGATTTATACAGTATGTCACAACTATTTGAATATGAAGTCTACAAGAAAAAAAAAAGATTTGGAGTATTATTATTGTCAATATTATTAATTTTTACACATAATAATGAATAATAAATAAATGAATAATGAATAATGAATAATATTATTAATTTATTGGACATGGAATTTACCAGAATGAAATATTAAAAAATTCCTTGCTTTGTTCTGCAAGCACTAGAAAGGAATAATTAAAAAAACTAAAATCTAACCAATCTATTTTGTTCATGTTAACTAGAGTTCTATCCATAAAATAAGAAAATATTAGTAACTAAAAATTAAGAAGTCACTTGTGTAAAACGTTGTATTTATAACTCAATACCAGTAATGGATTACCATCTATTAAGAAAAATGAATAAACATTAATTTTGATAACTTTACAACTATGCCTGCTCTTTCCTGTAATATACTGGGTCTTTTTTCAGGTGTTTTTACATACTCTTTTTTTTACAAACTTGCATTAGTATTTGAAAACTTGTATTGCCTTAAGTCAAATTAGTTTAGACGAGTCTGATATTTAGTTTTGGGGTGAAAAAAAAGTTTTACTACAACTCGAAAATGGTTTTCCTCCTATTGTAGCTCGTTTATTTTCAGTATCACTCTTTTTAATGCTGTACATAAAGGGTGATGTCTTCACTATCATCACAAACAAATGAACAAAGAAAGTAAAAATATAAAATTATTTCAAACATCAGACACATATTCACAAATATGGAAAAGCTATTTTAGGAAAGCTTTTTAACCAATTGCAGACAGGCAAATGAAAACATGGACTTACAGCTGAAGATAAGAGCTTGCCCAATCACTGCAGAACAGTGAAAACACTGAAAAAGCCATCAAATAATTGTATGTTTCTTGAAACCCTTCAACAAATAATATGTATGTTGTTCATTATATTTAAAAGCTGTACTCTGATTAACTCAGTGCCATTCTTTATCATCAAATAGAACTGAATATAAAAGCAGTTTAAATAGCTGAACATGTACAGTATGTTCTACTTTACAGTAGTGCCATCTTACAAACCATCAATGCCCACCTAAATATATGGATTAAAACACAGATTAATTATCTTAGTTTCTGTATTTGTTAAACAATCAAGATAACTTATGTTAATAATATTTTTCTTAATTATTATTTGATTATGTAATCTTTTCTTGTGTAAAACTGAAAAGAAAATAATGATATAGCTATGAACATTTTGACCACAAAGTCAAGCAGCAGAGGACCATTTCAGTCAAGAGAAAGCCTTGAGTGTAATGCCCTAATTTATGGTTTTGCATGTTCTCACTAAAACATTCCAAACTGTTATAAAGCTGCAGCCTAAAGTCTAGGAATAGTTATGAATGAACAGCACCAGCTGGGGGTAAACATGCTGTATGTACAGTATAGAGAGAGGAAGACAGAGTAAGATGAAATGGAAAGGACAGTTGACTTTCAATAGACTTTCATAGCAGGAAACCCAATGATAATGACTTAGGTACAGTATGATACCATCAAATTTCTGCAATGTGTAAAGTTGCTCATGGTTTTGCTTCATAACAATTTAGTTAACAAACAGGGCATTTTATTTTTTGTTTTGTTTTGAAGCTTAAGATTTTCAGATCAAATCCATGAGTCCATTTAATTGTGTGCATGTGCCTAGTTCAAATATTCTTTTCTCAAAAGAAAAATACCATTCATAGGAATGCCACGGTAATACGTTTTATAACTGTAAAAACCTAGGTTATAAATAATAATATTATAGTTAATACTGCATGCCTATAGAATACAATAGGCTATTATCTAAGAACACTAACATATGATTAAATGTCCAAACAAAATGGTACATTTGTTTAAATGAAAATGTTGCCTGGACAACTTATGAATAAGTTGCATTACAGTATATTTATATATTTCAGATGAGACGTTATTCAAAAAGGCAATACACAACCCATCAACTTCTTTTCATTAAAAATATGTTTTTAAAAACAATCAAGACAGCACCATTTGTTTTATAGGTCTTAGCATTTCTTTACCTTTCTTGTTTAGACTCAAAACGAGAAGTCACACAGAAATAACAGTGAAGAAAATGCTTTTGTGACAAATAAAGAATTTAGTCCAAAATTCAAGTTGACTTTATGAATTGCTCAGGTGAGTCATCGACTGTTGCACCAGGATCTTCAGACACCCTTGTCGTAGTTGAATTGGTTTCCAGAGTGTGAAATACAGTGGTCTGAGACTTGTGCCCCACTGTCCAATACTTTCCATGAGAAACTGTGCAGTCCCTTTTGTTCCACAGGCCTGACACATGTGTCCTCTCATGTACAATTTAGTAGCCACTCAATGTATTGAGCTCTCCATATCTGTCTAAGGCTCAGACATTCTCTTCCTTTTGGGTCTTAGCCAAGCTGGTTCATCCTTTCAAAGCAAAATAAAAAGGGAACTATTCCACAGCACACAAATGCCAATGAACCAATCCATTTCCATGCAATCCAACACAGCAGACACACCAGTGAGTCAGGTAATAATGTTAGGTGTCTTCTTTACTGGTTAGACCATGTAGCAGCACTTACATTTCCTTACAGCTATGTAAAGGTTATACGTTGTAACTTTTTTTAAAAGAAATATCAGTCCACCAGATGCTCACATCTTCTAAACATCCTCTTTGTGGATTAATAACCACTTTTCCTTTTTTTTGTTTTATTTGTCAACACATCCGTAGTTATTTGATGAATAGAACATTGTCCCTTATAAAAGTTCAATATATTATACGTTTTTTTACAAAAGGTAAAAACGATATTCATCTACAAAATATACCATATCAGTATGTACAGAGGCCATGCTTCATTGTTAGTCATCACTGCAAAACAAAAATATAAAAAATCAGAATGTTAAAATGACACTGCACTGAAATAAATATCTTACATTTTTACTTTTGAAAATGTTTAGCCACTAAGGATTAGATAAATTACAGACATTGTATATGGGACAAAACAAAAATCTGTTCACTATAAATGAATAAACCATTCACTTCAGAGGGCACTTGTTTGCAATAATAATTCAGTGACAAGTACAGCATTCTATGGATACCAACCTTATGCCAGCATCCTGGTATTGGGAGTCCATCTGGGCCCTGTTATTTCAAAGGAAACAAATGTTAGTCAATTTTCATGCAGTGTTTTAGTCGTTTGCTTGTACAAGGAACTGGCAAAATATGCAGTGTCACAACACTTATACATCCGTGCAAATGTGGATATACAGTCACATTTGACAAAAATCAACCAACATGCAGTTGGATTCCACGAGAGTAGCACCAGTAAACACAGATCTTTGCAAAACAATGTCAAGGAAACTAACTTGCAATACATTACTTTTTATATTTCATTCTGTTTAAAGCTATTATAAAGAATATTAATTTCAACTTAATATTACCAGAACTTAAAGTAATTCTTCACTTTGTGGAACTTAAATCGGTTGTGTCAAAATGGATTTGTGCTCATTTTCATCACACAGAAGTACAGTTTAAAAGATATCTTATACATGATACAGTATTATGACACACCATTAAGGCATTGAAGAAAGACTATCTTTTTTTCCTAAGTGAATTTTCCTTCAAGTCAGTATTCATTTGTATGTTTTCTCTCTGTGTGGTCCTTCTTTGTTTATTCTATTTATATTAATACAGTACTTAGTATAACTAAATATTTCAGTGAGTAACAAAAGAGCTCAGCTTATGGGGAAACAGTTTGTAGAGATATTAACATTCCCATACACAGATCCCACTGTCAAAGTATTGTAAGCTGATGCTGGTGGGCTTTTTAATATAATGTTTTATTCTTGTTGAGAAGTTAAATAAGCTAATTTTATTTGATTTATATATGACAAATAATTTCAGCAAAACCAAAAGTGGTTAATCATGCAGTATGCATAGAATGGAAAATATTTACAGCCATGAACAAAATAGTAATTTTAGTAACAAAGTTTCAAAGTAATTCACTCTAACATTAAACAAAAATAAGAAGTGATAATGAAAATAATATAAATAAGCCCTTACAAATGGTATTGGTATATTTTATCAATGAATGGGAAGACACATTCATGGCTCCATTACTGATATTTAGGCTCTGCAGTGCAGATAAATTCAATTAAAAAAAACATAACGTTTGTAATTTAAACAGGAATTGGTTAGTTCAAAACATCAACAATTACTATTCATGCTTTCAAAACTGCATGTCAAGAATTCAAAACATGCAGACAATATTTTGATTAACAGGTTTTGTGTCCCTACTAATTTCTGAAAAAAGTCTTCATAGAAAAAGATTTCAACTCATTTATTATAAAAGAGAGTGGATTTTAAGATCTTTGATACACACTTCACTAGAGAATAACTACCTTCCAACACTTTCTTCTTAACTGTGAAATATCGAAAATGACAGAATCTGTCACACTTTGTGTTTTATCTTTCAATGAAAAACAGGACAGTTAGATGGATGCCCAGAAACTGACAGCAGACAGAAAAAATAATTTGTAGGGGCTCTTGTCAAACTTAATTGCAGAGCATCAACTAAATCCTGAACAAATAGCATTTCACTTCTCAATTACTGGACATACTATATTAGAATAACTAAGCCTGGTTCACAAATAAATCTGTTGATATAGGTTTTAGGAGGCATAAATTAGATTTGAATGTGATGCTAAAAATGTTTGAGAGATTTTATTTTTCATATTTATTTTTGCAGACATCAGCCTGTTTAATCTATAGCCCCTGCAAGTCATGTGAGACAAAGACACACACTGGTATAGTGATGGCCAGTACAGAAGGGAGATTAATGCTTTTTATGGACCCCTTTTTTGCAAAGGCAGGGTCATATCACCCAGGATTCTTCACAAGAAGCCGTCAAGAATATTGGGTGGCTTGCCTCATATCTTGCTTTGCATGATCTGCAAAAAAATCATAAGAGGTAAAGAAGAATGTGGTTCACTTGTCTGGCAAACCTTGCCTGAGCTTGGCAAGAGTGTTTTTTTCTGTGACATTGAAGTGGCCATCATTGCCCCAGAAGGTGGAAAGACAGAAGGACAGAAAGAAGAAGAGATACTGTACCAAGGGGAAGGGAGCATCCAGGCCAGGCAGACCTGTCTCCCCAGGCTCTCCTTTACCACCTTCAGCACCCTGTTTGTGAGATCAACTTGTACTGTTACCAAGAAACTGGTTGTGGAGTCACCATAGTCAAATGTGCTACATTAGATGGCCACAGTCACTCTGAATTTTTAGAAATGGATTAGCATGTTTTTCTTCATTAATCCCTTTAAAATGACAACACTGTAGTACAAAACATGTTTTGTTTTCTTCTTTCAGACTGAATATAGTGCAAATTGGCTGAATACATTGAGAAACTAAGGCATACACAGATATCAAGAAGTTGTTTTCCATATTCAAGACTGTATTCATAGTGACCTTGTGCCCCTAATGTGATCCATTGAATGTCACTTAAAGAAAATTAAGGATGAACCTTACATAGAGACAACTGAATGTTGGTAACAGCTGAGTTTTTCAGTCCAAGTAATTTTCAGTTTTCAATGTATGAACAAGCTCAACATTAACAAACAGAATTACAAATTGACTTGCGTTAAATTGTAACTGAACACTTTATGAATACATCAAATGATGTAAATGATGATTTCAAATGCTGGCCCTTGTTCATTGTATTTGCTGTCTTTTTGGTCTGCAAACACATGTAGAAATGTGTCTCAAAAGTGTCTCAGCCATTATGTTGAGCAAGGAGCCAAGAGATACCTTGCAAAGCCTTCCCAATTTAAGAGTGCTCTCTTTATTTGAGAATAATAATTAATCATTCCTTACACTTATATATTGAGTTTCAGAACACTCCACTCCACTTACGTCTCATCTGAAGGACTGCACCTTTTTACAGTATAGTGTCCCCATCAGTACACTGGAGAATAAGGACCCACACAGACTGCAGGTTAAGTGCCCCCTACAGGCCCCACTAACACCTCTTCCAGCAGCAACCTAAGTTTTTCCCAGGAGGTCTCCCATCCAGGTACTGACCAGGCTCATACCTGCTTAGCTTTAGTGGGTTGCCAGTCGTGTTGAGCATTGGAGCGGCTGGTTATAATGCCCAAGCTCTGCTGATGGGTGAAAAATAAACAATATAAAAGCCTGTTTCACGCACCACTGGACAAGGCTGGTCCAATCCAGGAGGTCCTTGCTCTCCCTTCTGCCCCTTCATCCCCTTTCTGCCCATTGATCCTCTTTCCCCCTGTGGACAAAATGGTTATGTCAACTTGAGAAACTCTCTATTTATTGGTGAGCCATGAGGTCTCAGTGTTTAATGAAACCTTTACCAAGTGCTGGTATTTTCAAAAGATCCATTGGCATGACTGATAATGTTTTAGCTGAAACCAGTAATAAAAAAACTGCAGAATGACTAATGCTGATAAGAGAATACTGGTTAGCAAATAAAATGTGATGTAATCTAAGCAATGAAGCTTACATATAAAAATTAGGAAATGTACAGTATATTTATCAACTGTAGTTCTGGCATATTAGGGTGAGGTTCTGTGTTAATAAAGATTTGACTTTGAACTCTGTGCCCTGAAATTAATTCAGATCATGCTTAGGAGCAGGCAATATTTGCAATCAGAGTTTACTTGGCAGAGTGTTTTAATACATGCCAAGGGATTTCAATTTCAATTTTAGTTTCAGACAATGTTTTGTTAAACCAAATATCCTTTTAGAAATGTTTACAAAACATTGAATACAGTGGTTTCTTTTAAAAACTTAGAACTCATACTTTACTTCTTTCATTCCATAACAAATATCTGTCTACTTTTTTCTTTGTGGATACAAATACATTTTAAAAAGATAGCAATCAAAATTAAAAGATGAAAGCAAAAAGCAGAATACAGTTCTACATGGTCAAAGCTATACCCACAGCATATAATAATCAAATCAAGTCTTTAAGGTTGGTAAAAAAAAAGTTTTGGTAAGGGAGTGTAGAACTTGTGTTTTATCCATTGTTTCATAGCTTCTGTAATACCAAAGTTTTTTTTTTACTAGATTTTACTTTTTTATGCTAGATGTATTGATTTGGAAGAAGCAGACATCAATGTAAAAAACAAGCCGTTACATTTATTGAAGAAAGCGATGATAACACAGCACAGGAAGCAGAGTCGGTGGGAGGTAACAGAAGAGAGAGGAGCAGCAGAAGAAGGGACAAGGAGCTAGAAATGGATAAGCTAGACAGGTTTGCAATGAAGGGCAGCAGTTAGAGAAGATGAGTGCAGCATTGTGGTACTTGACATTAACATTTTTCCATCCCAAAGATGGGCTAAATACACAGGATTTTCATAGTGGGCTAACTGCTCTTCAAATGAATCTACTACAGTGAACAGTTTACCCATTGGTAAAATAAGGACCAGCATTATTATAGCTGAATTAAAATGAGCTGAATTATATTTCTTTTAGCAATTTTTTGTCATAGTCAAATATTTGTTTGCCCAAATATCTTTTTAGAGCAAAATGCTTAAATTCACAAAATGTGACAAGGCAGAAAGAAAGCACTGCGAGAAAAAGGCATAAACAAATTTACAACTGTGGTAGAGGGATGGTTTTTCCATACCTGTGCTCTATTAAGGATTTTCTTACAATTCAAAAACAATAATGATCCAAAACAGACTGCTTCATAGTTGGCTTTGTTGATGTAACAAGGAAACCAAACATGTTCATAAAATACACAGGATTAGAAATGACATTGTGCTTGAAGATACCAAAGAATTCAACCTGCAGCGCATTAAATGCTCTCCAATGAAACGCCAAATTTATACTTGTATACATTTCCAATAACCAACTTCTCGTTTTGACAGTAGATCATTAGGAAGAGCAACAATAACAGGTTTCAAAGACACTCGTCTTTACAGCATTACAGCACAGCTCTTTTTTTGAAGGCTTCTATCTAGGTGAATAGGTTCCAAGTTGCATATAATATCTAACAGTGAAGAAGAAATCCAACATCTTTAAAAGCTTAAAATAATAATCATATAATTTGTGTAGTTAAGTACAGATGCAGCCATTCAAAATGTGCGGTAAAACCCCGTAATGTGCAAAATTATCTGCAGATTAGTGTGGAATACCGCAGTACATGATTGGCTGGCCAAAATGACTGACAGGAGGCACTCGTGGTGCATTGGTTGTTAGTGAAATGATTGCTTCATTTAGTCTCTTCACTGTACATGTTTAAATCCGCTTAATAGTGAATATTAACATGCAATTTTACAACTAAAGGGAACTTTTGGTAGCTGAACACAAAAATAACAGGAACATAATGTTTGAATGTCATAAATGATATCAATTCAGGAATATAAACATATTATGTAAGCTGTTCATGTTTTTCATTCGGTTACATACTGTGGTTATTTTGAAAAAGTTTTGATGTGCTCCTTCTGACTATATTCAGTTTAAATACTTTATAAAAAGTTATCATTTGAACCTTATATCTAAAGAAATTAATAACGATATAATTATATTCATATAGCTCAAATTATCACAATAGTACACTTTCTTTGTAAACATCTGCATCAATTTGACTCATTCACCCGCGATAACTTGGATACTTTTTGCGTGCCCTGTTCATTTATAAGTTAAGTTGTCAAGTGGTTGTGTTGGTGTAATGGCTTAGGCATCTGACTTCCATGCTGGAGGTCAGGAATTTGAACCCAACTCTCGCCATGAGTTTTCTTTTAACAAATAAACATTTCTTTGAAAAACTAAAAAAATAAATATTATGGACACTATATTGAATTTTTTGGTATTTCTAAATATCACAACATGTTCGTAGTTAAGTGATTTATTAATAACAACAAATAATTTTTTTATTGTATTTGTATAAACTTGTATTTTAAACTTCTATTTTGTTTGGGGTGATCTGTCACTGTTTTCACAACTTTCAATTTATTAAATGTCTATTTTTGAGACCCTGAGACGGGGTGTTTCAGACCTCTGTTTAATTTCTAAAATTCCCTCTGTAATTCCTGTTTTCACACAGATAAGAATAAACTACATATGCAAATCTTCTCACAGGTGGAAAGATGTTCTGTGATCTTACCACAGTAACAATCAGTTGAGGCATTCTGAAGTCTGTTAAAATTGATACCAAATAGTATTGGTGAAACTGTTACCTGTCGTGGATAAAGTGATTAGAAAATAGGTGGATTTACACTTGTAAAAAATGTTCCAATTTAAATGCGATACGGAAGATATAAGTACTAATAAATGAACTTGGATGTCATGTAAACTGAAGATTTATAAAGGAGACACATTGAGTCTTTTCTTTCCAGCTTGGAATTAACTTTTACCTACTAGTATATTCCATTGCAGCCACTTTATGTAACACAGCTCCATACTTCTCACAAAGGCTAAGCTAGGTGTTAAACCCCAATGTAGAATAGACAGTTCTGCCAGTTCTGGGGGATGGGAAGGAATTGTCAGTAGCATGCTCTGTTGTCATTGTTGCTCTTTAACATAAAGCAACCTGCAATCAAATGTAGTTTTAAAACTTGAACAAAGATGTGCCACATGCATAAAGCGAGATGTATAGTTTTAAAACCACTACAGTATACAGTAGCTTGTGGAAAATACATTTATTTGTAGTGCATCAAAGCTTAACTCGTTCAGAGTGTCCGACATAACAATAACCCTGAGTTGTTTCATGCTAATCATGCAATCCAACTGAAAGGAGGACACTTTAATCAACACGAAAAGACTTTAGATATATCAGTTAAAAACTATGAAAGCCCGTTACCGCCAGAGAGTAAAAAAAAACGCGCTATGGTATCTTGCAATTGCGACTTTGTATCTCAGAATTCTGACTTTATTTCTCACAATTGCGACTTAAAATCTCAGAATTACAACTCTACATCTTGTAATTGTGACTTTATATCTCAGAATAGAGATGTAAAAACTCAGAATTGTGACTTAAAATCTCAGAATTAGGATTTTATATCTCATCATTGCGACTTTTTATCTCACATTTGCGACTTCGAAATAGCCCAAATTTCATTGTGTGTCCTTTTTGTATTTGGATTGGAATGGGTTCAGGTTCTAAGGCTTGTGCCCTCGCCGCTCCCACCCTAGTTCATGCTTCACTGCATGGGCTCGGACCCAGGTCTTGCCAGCTGAGCTAAAAAATACCTTCTTTAGCCCCACCGGCCAACATCCCTGTTATGCGCAGGGGAGGGCAGTGCCGTTGCCGCACTGCAACCAGATCGTACAACCTGTAAGTCGGCCGTTCCATTACAATATTCATAAATCGTACAAGATCTATAGGCCTAAAGAATTGTCTTATCAAGTGCCCTGATTAAAAATCAAATTAATTACACTAATTTTATGGAATCCCATTTTCGCCAGGGAGGCTTCAATAGTACCCGGATGGAATAGCGGACGGTGAGCTTTTTAAAAACGTTTTTATTTAAACACCAGAAATACAAAAAAGGAGACAGGATATGACAAAAGATACAGAAATAGACACTTCACATCCAGAAGAATTCATAATTATAAAAGCTGAAACTTATACTTTTTACATGGAGCGCACTCCACTACCCCCTGCATCCCCGAGACTAGACAGATCAGCAATACTCAATACCCGCTCCATAAACAACAAGGCTCTTCTTTTATGTGACATTATCAGAGAAAAAAAACTGGACTTTCTGTGCTTAACCGAAACCACAGACAAAACAATGGACTGCTGTTTAACCAACTAGTCCCTCCTGGGTATGGTTTGTTTGACCTTCTGTGTCTCTCAAGCATCATTATTCTTTACATTATTATTATTCTTTATATTATTATTGTTATTCTCATTATTATTTACAACCTTTTTTACAATTTAAGTCCTATTACTATACCTCCTCCCTCTTATTTTAAGTGCCTTGTTTTAAATGTCTCTATCCCCCAATCTACTATCTACTGCCACAGTTTATAGACCACCCAAACCCAGGAAGCCTTCTTAGGTGAGTTTCCTGATTTTATCTCATTTTTATGCCTTAAGTTTAAAAGGATCCTTATTCTAGGGGACTTTTATATACACATTGACTCAAGGTCTTCCAGTCTGGCTAAAGACTTCCTTTCTCTATTGGGATATTTTCATTTTACTCAGTTTGTTTGTACCCCTACACATAACAAAGGATGCACCCTAGATTAGCCAATCTGGAATTATCTGTTTCTAACACTTCCCCCTCATGCTCTGTAAATTTCCGCAACTGGCGATCATTTGATCACCCAAGGTTTGCAAATTCTGTTCTGTCCTCCCTATCTTGTTTCTGTTCCTCAGACTGCAGTATGTACACAATTCAACAGCCAGAATCCTGACCAGGTCTAGTGCAAGTGATCACATTACTCCTATCCTGGAGTCCTTGCACTGGCTACCTGTCAAAAGCCGTATGGACTTTAAAATCCTCATGCTCACCTATAAGGCTCTGCATGACTTGCCACCTCAGTACCTGTCTGAACTATTATCGCTGTACTCCCCACCTCACAACCTTCGCTCTTCTAATTCTGGTCTCCTAACTGTCCCCCAAGTCTGTCTACATTGTATGGGTGACATGGTCTTCTCCTGTTATGCCCCCAAGTTCTGAAACTCTCTGCCAAAGGATATCAGAGATTCACCTTCTCTAAACTCCTTCAAATCGAGACTCAAAACCATCTTCTTTAGAAGAGCTTTTACTTAACTGGTTCCATTCTTTACCCATTCTGCTTCTACTTTTCTTAGTACCACCATCCATGGTCTCCTCTGTATATTGTAATTTTGTTTTACAGATGCAGCCATTCAAAGTGCGCGGTACAGACACCGCAGTACAGATACCGCAGGTATGATGACACGCGATACCGCGGTGCGTGATTGGTTGACCGACAGGGGCACTCGTGGTCCGTTGGTCTGTCGTAGAAAGACTTACTGTACTGTAAACGTCTTTACTGTGCCCGTTGTAGATATTGAATTTTACCACTGAAGGGAAATCTTAGTAGCTGAGCATAAAAAGAATAGGAGCATACTGTAACGCGTGTGAAGGCCATAAACGATATTAATTTTGGAACGTAAACATACAGTATATGGCTGGTCTTGGTACTTTAAAGAAAAAAATACACACCAGTATTCCATTTCTCCCTAAACATTGTAAGCTTCGAAGTCTTTAACTAATGTGATACCGGAGTCAACAAGCATACTTTTAGAATTTGATTAAAAGGGAATATAATATGGAATCGCGTATCTAAAGAATTTAATAACGGTATGATTATATCCGTGTACTGCGGCAGAGCTATGTAGGGCTGTTTCGCCTGCTTGATCATGCGAGCTCTCTTGTAGCCTACTGGTCTAGGTGCGTGACTACCAGCTGGCAGGCTGTGTGTTCGAATCCAGCTGGTGCTGGACTTTTCATTTTTATTTATTTATTTATTTATTTTTTAATCGCGTAACATAAACATATTACCGTATGCAAACTGTACTGTATACAGTATGTATATGTATATTTGATGTCTTAACTGTGCCCGTTTAATTGAATTAAAAAAAAATTATTTAACACGAACATTAAGCTGTTTACATCTTCCGCCTGAGAACAGTCACCCGTTGCTACCCAACGCAGAATGGTGATTGGCTGACACTATCTGACACCCCTCTGATTGGAGAAAAAAGACGTGCTGGCGTGCTATACACACTACCAGGAAGAGGATTTCTTTCTATTCAAAACGTGTATTTTAAAAGTTTAAGAAGTAAAAACCTTACAGCGTACACAGATTTCTAAACTGATCAGGATCGTTATCTTTGTCTTATGCATAATAATGTTCACCGCTCTGTCCAGCAAATTAATAATAAACTTTATTTTATATAGCGTTTTAAACGAATAAGTAATTAGATTGCTCATAAACCTAATCACTTGCTTTTTCTTTTTATTTAGGCTCAGATTACAACTATAGATCGAATTATTAATAACCATAATAACAACCAACCAACAAAAACAACCATATAAACATAATGGTGGTGCTGGACCTTCCAGTTTTATTTATTTATTTTTTAATCGCGTAACATAAACATATTACCGTATGCAAACTGTACTGTATACAATATGTACATGTATATTTAATGTCTTAACTGTGCCCGTTTAAGTATTGAATATTCATATCTAATTTTACCACTGAAGGGAAATCTTAACATAAACATACAGTATATGGCTGGTCTCGGTACTTTAAAGAAAAAAATACACACCGGTATTCCATTTCTCCCTAAACATTGTAAGCTTCGAAGTCTTTAACTAACGTGATACCGGAGTCAACAAGCATACTTTTAGAATTTGATTAAAAGGGAATATAATATGGAATCGCGTATCTCAAGAAATTAATAACGATATAATTATATTCATGTTGCAAAAGAACTGCAACGGACATAAAAACTCCCTTGCATGGTTTCATTACGACCAGAATCGGTCTTGAGATATTTTTAACTTGATTTACAGTATTTGAGAGGTATGTCTTAACACCAATACTACAGTGCTTAAGTACTGCTCACGTATATGTTTCTAGGTTTATATTATGCATTTCATACGGTCAAATTACTTTTGAGCAATAAGAAGCGAGAAACGGTATGCGTTTTACTTTCGTTTTGTGCTGGGACCCGTGGATTGATTAGAGATATCAAGTACATACAAGTCATTTTTTAAATGTTGTAGTTCGTCTTGAAAAAATGTTATGAGTACATCATCTATCAACAATTACACAGGTTCTGTTTCCATATTGCGGATTTTGGTTACGTAATATTATTTTCTAGATTTCACGTTGTGAATATGATGGGATGTCTGATGGGATGTTTCTAAAAATCCACCCTCTGTAAAACGTCTTCTCTAGTTGTCCTGCATATGTATTCGCTAATGAAGCTGTGTGTTCTGAGCCTAGATCTCTACATTTCTGTATGAACCAGCTTAGAGGGCTAAAGACAGCTTGTGTTTAAATTGAGTGTAAGGCAATTTATGCTTCTAAAGTCATGGTCAGCATTTATCTTTGTACTGTGTTGTAAACTTGTTCTGTGCCAAGTCACATTATTTTATAGCGTTTTTAAAGCGTTATCAAATACGGTGTTACTGTAGTTTACTGAGTCCCATGTCACATGGTCTGTGATTGAAACCTGTAAAACCGGTTTAATTCGTCACAGCCAGCACTCTTCAGGTGTGAGGGTCTTCTGCTCAGAATGAAACGCTAAAATGTTTGTGTATATTCTAATGGTAGTGGGGGCGGGGTGTGTGGGAACAGGTTTGGTTGAAACATTTTCTCTGAAAGCATTTTCTTCTTGTAACCGATCTTGTTACAGCATGTTACAGTTTACTATTATTAACCATATTAATTTTAAGTGCTTAATGTAAAATCTTGTAAAAATATATTTTCATTGTTCAAATATACATTAAGTCTGACTATCATATAATAAGTTAAATACAAAACTAAAGAAAAAATAGGGTTAAATATAATTCAAAATATTTTGCTAACAATGTTAACTGTTTATGAATAATAAAATGTATTAACTAAGGAGTAGGATGGCACAGTTGTTAGTATGTTTTTTGTTTTTTTTTAACCCAATCTCCGGGAAACCATTAGTACGATGGTGAATCGGAGATTCTCAACCCTTGCTGCGTACGACTGGAAAAGAATTCGTGATCGGATCAACGAAATGCTTCGTAGGAGGAGGCAGTCTTTTCCTCTTGTCTAACAGTCTGTCCACAAACAAAACATTCCTGTTAGACAAGAGGAATTGAAAAAAAAACAATGTTGTCAATGAAAACCGGTGTGTGTGTCTCTCCCTGCTGGATGTCCCTCTCACAAACTGCTGAATGAATAAAATAATTTTATTGAAAACGAGTTTGCGATTGTCTGGTCTTTAAATTCTGTAGATACGCGATTCCATATTATATTCCCTTTTAATCAAATTCTAAAAGTATGCTTGTTGACTCCGGTATCGCGTTAGTTAAAGACTTCGATGCTTAAAATGTTTAGGGAGAAATGGAATACTGGTGTGTATGTTTTCTTTAAAGTACCGAGACCAGCCATATACTGTATGTTTAAGTTCCAAAATTAATATCGTTTATGGGCTTCACACGCGTTGCAGTATGCTCAGGCACTAAGTAAAAGGAGATGCTTCGTATTGCTTGACTAATTTTAAAAACTAAGTTATAAATATAAAAATTGCAGGCGCTGCTCTGGTGCGTCGGCTCCTACACAGTGCCTGTCTGCCGTAAGCGTTACAATATACATACAGTACCCAACACTGCTTGTACCCATCTGTCATGTAAATAAAACACCTTGAATTGAATTGAATTGAGGGGAGAAGGGGGGGATACTAAAGCCAATACTGGCTCAATGGGCTTTGACGTGCTAATGCGTTGGTTTAACGGTCCGGGTGTGGCAGGCTTCCAATGTCAACTCGACTCGATTAGAAGACAATGAACGTATTTTAGCCCTAAATGAATTAATAGCAAACATGGTTTACATAAAATACATTTTTCCAAGAAAGTTTATAATAATACGATCTATAGTTGAAATCTGAGCCTACTTTAAAAATAAAGGAAAAGCATTTTCAGAGAGCAATCACGCTGTGTTTATGTAGAAAAAGTGATTAGGTTTATGAGCAATCTAATTACCTATTCGCTTAAAATGCTATATAAAATAAAGTTTATTTAGAGATGAATGATCAGTGTCGCAGTTTAAATAATGTGAGTCAGGAAACTAACACAGCGCCACCGGATTTAATAACGCAATAAAAACGCTATAAAATAATGTGACACAGTACAGCACAGTACAACAATACTGACCATGACTTTAGAAGCATAAATTACCTTACACTCAATTTAAACACAAGCTGTCTTTCTGTATGAACCTCTAAGCTGGTTCATACAGAAAATGTAGAAATGCATTAGCCTGATCATGATTAAAAAACACATAATTAAACACGCGTTTGCGATTTAAATCAGAACACGATTTAAATCAATATAAATGTTTATATTGTAACGCATACTGTCCCGCCTCCATTTCTCTATAAAAAATTACTGTTGCACACACACACACAATAGAAGCAGGAACCACTGTCAGAAGGGAAGATATATTCAAAATATCGCAAATATCGATCATGTTGCGATATTTTGAAATATAAAAGTCAATTGATTGTCCATAATATCGCTTACCTATTTTTTCGAAGAAATGTTTGTTAAAATAAAAGTCCAGCACCAGCTGGATTCGAACACACAACCTGCTAGTTGGAAGTCACGCACCTAGACCAGTAGGCTACAAGACAGCTCGCATGTTCAGGTAGGCGAAACAGCCTTACACAGTCCTGCCGCAGTACACGGATATAATCATACCGTTATTAAATTCTTTAGATACGCGATTCCATATTATATTCCCTTTTAATCAAATTCTAAAAGTATGCTTGTTGACTCCGGTATCACGTTAGTTAAAGACTTCGAAGCTTACAATGTTTAGGGAGAAATGGAATACCGGTGTGTATTTTTCCTTGTGATATTTTAAGCTCTAGTTGAATGATAGGTGTCGCATTTTAAATCATTTTCGTAGCTAGAAATTATGAAACGCCCTGTTAAAAGCAAGGAAGTTTTTATGCCCCGTTGAAGTAAAACAAAATGCCTGACAAAGTATGGCTTGGACAGATTCCAAGTGCTTGTACAAATGTGCTAAAGAAATTATACTTTGAGTATACAGCTTGTCCAAAGTCATCCATTATTAATACTATTAGTAATATCTTCAGTAAAGGCTTTGATGCATAAATATTTCTGATAAAGGTAGGTTGTGTACTTCTGTCCAACTGAGCAATCTTGCTTTCATAATATATACCAACATTTTAATGACTGATGATTAACATGCTGTAATACACAGTTCAAAATTAAAGGCTCAAATGCTGTACATGAGAGGTTAAGCTCCCCCTGGCGGTTTTACAAGGCGACGCCGGATAGTTAGTCACGTGACACACGTGAAATGCGTGATACCGCGTGATACTGTGACACGCCCACCGGGGTATGCCGCGAAATACCTCACCCATTTTGAATGGCTGCATCTGTATCTTGTGTATTCTTTTTATTTATTGTTGTTGTCATTCTGTAAAGCGCTTCGAGAAGCCACCTTTAAAGGCACTATACAAAATAAAGTTTTTATTATTATTATTATTATTATTATTATTATTATTATTATTACATATTTCCATTGTATGTCTTGCTTTTTGATTCTTTAAATTTCTAATAGAATATAAGTAAAAAAGGAATTGTACTTTAAAAGCATTAATAGAGGGAACAGTATTAGATCATTTACTTTTATGGACAAAGTATTTCACCAAAATAATTAACAGATTAAACATATCCTTTCTCCAAATCAGATAATTATATAAACATTTAATTATTTATATAAAAATATAAAATATCAAAATCTTTAAATTTAACATTTACCTTTAAATATTTAACAATAACATTTTGCAAATCTATCCAAAACAATTTTGGTACAATTCCTTTTTTACTTCAGCTGGCAAGACCTGGGTTCGAGCCCATGCAGTGAGGCATGAACTAGGGTGAGAGCGGCGAGGGCACAAGCCCTAGAACCCGATCCATTACAATAACAAAAGGACAGACAATGAAATGTGGGCTAGTTCAAAGTCGCAATTCTGAGATATAAAGTCGCAATTGTGAGATACCACAGCACATTTTTTTTAATTCCCTGGCAGAAATTGGCTTCTATAAAAAACACAAAAAACAGGTGGTTTTTCTTATGCACGATCAACTTAGTCTTTGTGTAAGCTGTAAGTTCTTTTTACTTTTTAAACATTTTAAACACTTTAATTTTGTAAACAAAACACGCATTCCATACAGAAATAAAATAATGTTTTCTACAGGTGTTAAGCAGATTAGCATGTTGTTGACAAAAAAGCGCACTGTCCACTAACCGTAAAGACCGTTCTACAGCTTCTATTTAAAAAAAAAACATTTAGAAAAGTTTCATCTATACAAATACCACAGACTATTCTCTATTGTTTTTTTCTGAATGTCACACTTAGTTCAATATTTTATTTACATGTAAATAAGAAAGTCAGGTGTAAGCATATGTAGCAGTTCTTGGAGTTCCTGCTCTTGCCACTCCTGCCCTGCCAGTTCATCCCTCACTGCCTGGGCACAAACCCGGGTCTCTGGCATCACACAACAGGGAACTTGCCAGCTGACCTAAAGGAGAAATCCCCCAGCCGGCGCAGCTGAGATCCCTGTTATACGCAGGGGTATATTCGTTACACATACACTATAAGTAATCAATAATATTAAAATTCGCAATGTAATAATTTGTTGCACTTCTTCCACATCTTGTAAAAAAAAAGCCAGAATTACGTACTATCCCTATATCTGCAAAACACCTGACCATCTACTGTAAAGCTTTCAGTGCTTTGTGTATACTCCAATCACAGCGGGGGCAGGGTGTGTGGGGAAAAGTTTAGGCTACACTTGAATTGGGGCTCTATATTCTTCATACCTGAAATATTGTTTTCTCTGAAAGCGTTTTCTTCCCTCTTTAGTTGTTCTTTTGTAGCCTATGCATGCTGACACAGCTCCCTACGTGAATTCTCGTTCTTGACTGAGAAAGCTTTAGAGAACTCTACAACCATTTTTATTTTCAACAATTGGAAATATGACATTTACATTGGCGTTTTTATAAATTTTTCACATAAGCGTATGGGGGAGTGTCAGCTGTCAAGCAGAGGACCCCCCTTTCCCCCACGGGCAGACTGACAAAGGAACTGGGAAAAGGTGCAACTGCAGTAACCACAAATAAATAAAAAATAAACATTTTTTCTCCTGATCATGATTGTAACAAATTGTCACGTTTCACATCCTTGCGTAACAATCATGACGATCTCATCCAAACAAATTTTTCTTAATTTCGAAACCTTGGCTGGTATGCCTCACGGACGCATGCATAGAGTAATCCAAACAAAAGAGCTGCTGGGCGGTGATCTTGACATGCAGGTGTGAAGTAGAGTTAACAGCTTCCGTTTAAAAAAGGTTATTAATAATATCTTCCATATCGCATTAACATTGGAAGGATCTTACAAGTGTAAAAAGAGGCAAAACACAATGTGTCTCCTCTATAACTCTTCAGTTTACAGAAAAAATCCCCCAGAGCCACACAACATTGTCCAACATTGACCTTCTTGTGTCTAATTTCCAGGGAGTAACCCTGTTACAAAAGGGAACAGCGCATCTATGGTTGACTATGGTTAAACATTACATATGATGCCTGGTGGAGTTTCAGCGTTCACTTTTCTGTAATCTGTACAGAACCGTGATGTCTCATCAATGTTTGGTACCAATAAACAGGGGGGCTTCACAGACTTCCTTCTTTAAACTCAACTGTGCTCCAGTAAATAACGTACAGTTTATCACTTTCTGCAATGATTCTAGTTTAGCAGGATTTCTGCACATTGTTTAATAGGGATGACATTGCCCACGTCTATATCACTGTACTACACAGGTTTGAGTCGGAGTATCTGGTAATAAAACAGAGCGCCTTCCAATACATACAGATGCAGCCATTCAAAATGGGTGAGGTATTTCGCGGCATACCCCGGTGGGCGTGTCGCGGTATCACGCAGTTCACGTGTGTCACGTGGCTAACTATCCGGCATCGCCTTGTAAAACCGCCAGGGGGAGCTTAACCTCTCATGTACAGCATTTGAGCCTTTAATTTTGACATGTGTATTACAGCATGTTAATTATCAGTCATTAAAATGTTGGTATATTTTATGAAAGCAAGATTGCTCAGTTGGACAAAAGTACACAACCTACCTTTATCAGAAATATTTATGCATCAAAGCCTTTACTGAAGATATTACTAATAGTATTAATAATGGATGACTTTGGACAAGCTGTATACTCAAAGTATAATTTCTTTAGCACATTTGTACAAGCACTTGGAATCTGTCCAAGCCATACTTTGTCAGGCATTTTGTTTTACTTCAACGGGCATAAAAACTTCCTTGCTTTTAACAGGGCGTTTCATAATTTCTAACTACGAAAATGATTTAAAATGCGACACCTATCATTCAACTAGAGCTTAAAATATCACAAGGATCCTCAAGAGCACAGCAAAGAGTGTATTAAAAGACACTTGTATTTATCAACGCTTTCTTTTCCTGTACCAGATTTTATGGAACCACTTCAGAGGGGTGTCAGCCAGTCAGATTCCAGGAATCGGCACTTTAAAGGAAAAATACACACCGGTATTCCATTTCTCCCTAACGATTTTAAGCATCGAAGTATTTAACTAGCATGTGAAATAGCGTGTGAAAAAGTGGTACTTTTAAGCTTTTCTGCTAATATAATATGGAATCGCGTATCTAAAGAATTTGTGTGCTGCGACAGGGCTGTGTAGGGCTGTTTCGCCTGCCCGTTCATGCGAGCTGTCTTGTAGCCTACTGGTCTAGATGCGTGATTACCAACTGGCAGGTTGTGTGTTCGAATCCAGCTGGTGCTGGACTTTTCATTTTTATTTATTTATTTTTTAATCGCGGAACATAAACATATTACCGTATGCAAACTGTACTGTATACAGTATGTATATGTATATTTAATGTCTTAACTGTGCCCGTTTAAGTATTGAATATTCATATCTAATTTTACCACTGAAGGGAAATCTTAGTAGCTGAGCATAAAAAGAATAGGAGCATACTGCAACGGGTGTGAAGGCCATAAACGATATTAATTTTGGAACATAAACATACAGTATATGGCTGGTCTCGGTACTTTAAAGAAAACATACACGAAACATGGTTTCATTATGACCAGAATCGGTCTTGAGATATTTTTAACTTGATTTACAGTATTTGAGAGGTATGTCTTAACACCGATACTACAGTGCTTAAGTACTGCTCACGTATATGTTTCTAGGTTTATATTATGCATTTCATACAGTCAAATTACTTTTGAGCAACTAATAAGAAGCGCGAAACGGTATGCGTTTTAGTTTCGTTTTGTGCTGGGACCCGTGGATTGATTAGAGATATCAAGTACATACAAGTCATTTTTTAAATGTTGTAGTTCGTCTTGAAAAAATGTTACGAGTACATCATCTATCAACAATTACACAGGTTCTGTTTCCATATTGCGGATTTTGGTTACGTAATATTATTTTCTAGATTTCACGTTGTGAATATATGATTTGGCCAAACAGAGCCGCAAAGAAGTACATTATAGGTTGTTGTTTTTTTTTTTACAGTTTTATCTAGAACAAGCGATGCTTAAACCTTTGTCTGATTCTTGTGAAACTATCCACACGACAGTTACAGTACCTAGGAGTTGACTTCAGTGATGTCACTGATGGGATGTTTCTAAAAATCCATCCTCTGTAAAACGTCTTCTCTTGTTGTTCTGCATATGTATTCGCTAATGAAGCTGTGTGTTCTGAGCCTGGATCTCTACATTTCTGTATGAACCAGCTTAGAGGGCTAAAGACAGCTTGTGTTTAAATTGAGTGTAAGGCAATTTATGCTTCTAAATTCATGGTCAGCATTTATTATTGTACTGTGCTGTAAACTTGTTCTGTGCCAAGTTACATTATTTTATAGCGTTTTTATAGCGTTATCAAATCCGGTGGCGCTGTGTGTTAGTTTCCTGACTCCCATGTCACATGGTCTGTGATTGAAACCTGTAAAACCGGTTTAATTCGTCACAGCCAGCACTCCGGTTGTAAAGTAGAAGCAGGCGAGATTTCCAGCGAAAAACACCCCCCCCTTCTTCAGGTGTGAGGGTCTTCTGCTCAGAATGAAACGCTAAAATGTAATGTAGGCTCTGAATGGGTTCAATTATGATTTGGGCTTGATTAAGGTCGCTGCCTTTCATCTAAAACCCTACTTGAATCCTTCTAAACTAAAAACCAGTGTTAGTGAGTTCTAAATAAAGAGGTATCCAGGTAACAGTGAAATGGGCGGACAGTCTGGGGAGTTCGCCCGTTTTCCATGTAAATAGTTCCCTGGTTCCGCACCCCTTGGTGTTTCTCTCGCTCTCTCTCGGGTCACCTGATCATTAGCTCAAAAGATTTGAGTGCTTTGTGTATATTCTAATGGTAGTGGGGGCAGGGTGTGTGGGAACAGGTTTGGTTGAAATTGCATTGGAGATCTATGTTCTTCACACCTGAAACATTTTCTCTGAAAGCATTTTCTTCGCAGTTTAACCGATCTTGTTACAGCATGTTACAGTTTACTATTATTAACCATATTAATTTTAAGTGCTTAATGTAAAATCTTGTAAAAATATATTTTCATTGTTCAAATATACATTAAGTCTGACTATCATATAATAAGTTAAATACAAAACTAAAGAAAAAATAGGGTTAAATATAATTCAAAATATTTTGCTAACAATGTTAACTGTTTATGAATAATAAAATGTATTAACTAAGGAGTAGGATGGCACAGTTGTCAGTATGTTTTTTGTTTTTTTTCTTTTTCATAAATACAACAGTAGTACCTGATGTCTCAGTGGCTTTCAAAATTAAATTATGCATGCAAACCTGTGAACTAGAAAGATAACTAAGATATCCATCCATTTATAATGGTGGCAAAGTGGTTAGCATTGCTATCTTGCAGCACTGGGGTCCTAGGTTCAATTCCTGCCATCCTGTGTGTGTGGGGTTTACATGTGCTCTCTGGGTTACATGGTTTTTCTCCATATGTGTGATATGACTCCCTCTCGCACTCCAAAACATACTGGTAAGTTAATTGGTTTATGGGAAAACTGGCCCTGGTGTGTGTGTGTTTGTGTCTGTCTGTCCTGTGATGGACTGGCGCTATGTCCAGGGTGTATTCTGCCTTGTGTCCGTTGCTTACTGGGATCCATGAAAATGTCACTACTAAAGTTAGCTGGTAATGTTGGTATTGTAAGTGGCAAGTAAAGCTCATATTTTAGATTTTGTGTAGTTGCTAGCGTTGAACTGTGTGTTGGATGCACATGAATTGAAGGAATGGGCAAACATAGCTGATGCGGATCCACAGAGCCAGCATATTAAGATGTTTATAATTAGAGGCAAGTTGTTTAAATAACTAGGTATGGATACTGATGTGCAAGAGAGGTGGAAAGGCTGTTTCCTTAAGCCAGCACTATAAAATGTTTTATTCTCAGTGAGATGCTGCCATTTCATAGTGGGTTTCTAACACTGTGTATAGTTCCATCCACACAGTGCCTTTACTTCCATCCATTTCTAATCTCTTTATCCAGTACAGAGGATTTGGAGCCTATCCCAGTAAGCGACGGACACAAGGCAGAATACACCCTGGACATAGCGCCAGTCCATCACAGGACAGACAGACACAAACACACACGCACCAGGGCCAGTTTAAATCTAACCTCAGAACCTTTCTTTTCAGAAGACTTAGTGTCTGTATCTGCTTCATTTTCTAATTTTGGTAGCACCTCTAACTGCTTGTCTTTCTTATATGCATTTACTTTGTAATCTGTGGTCCTTTTATCTGTTTTTACATCTACTGTATTGCTTTGAGATGCCACCTTTAATGGTGATATATCAAATAAAGTTTTTTATTATTGTTATAGGGAAACATGATCAGATTTTCCCTGGTTCAGAAAAAAAGATCTAAAGTATACTAGTTTGTCACTCTTCTCATTCCCTTTGCTAAATGACTTTTCATACTAATCTGATCAATCTAACTGCCAGTTTCTGTGCTTTCTCTATCCTGCTAGATTTGCAATTATTCTGAAAATTTTCATCTTGAAATAACTCATTTCTAAATACCTTTTTCACTGTTAACATCTTGCAGCAACTCTGCGACAAAATATACACTCTGACAGTTCATCCTGCTACCAACATTAAATAAAACAATCTTAAGATTTCTATATTTATGTCTTTATTTAGTGGTTTCATTAGTGACAAAGGCTAAACTTTCTTGGAAAAATGTCTTTTATGTGTTGCGGAAAAAACTGACTTGCTTTAACAAAATATGTTTACAAATCCTTTCACCTGGCATTTTCGTAGTTAGAAATTATGGAACGCTCTGTTAAAAGCAAGGGAGTTTTTATGTCCGTTGCAGTTCTTTTGCAACATGAATATAATTATATCGTTATTAATTTCTTGAGATACGCGATTCCATATTATATTCCCTTTTAATCAAATTCTAAAAGTATGCTTGTTGACTCCGGTATCGCGTTAGTTAAAGACTTCGATGCTTAAAATGTTTAGGGAGAAATGGAATACTGGTGTGTATGTTTTCTTTAAAGTACCGAGACCAGCCATATACTGTATGTTTAAGTTCCAAAATTAATATCGTTTATGGACTTCACACGCGTTGCAGTATGCTCCTATTCTTTTTATGCTCAGGCACTAAGTAAAAGGAGATGCTTCATATTGCTTGACTAATTTTAAAAACTAAGTTATAAATGCAGACGCTCCCTCGGTGCGCTGCTCTGGTGCGCCGGCTCTTACACAGTGCCTGTCTGCCGTAACCGTTACAATATACATACCCAACACTGCTTGTACCCATCTGTCATGCAAATAAAACACCTTGAATTGAATTGAATTGAGGGGAGAGGGGGGGAATACTAAAGCCAATACTGGCTCAATGGGCTTTGACGTGCTAATGCGTTGGTTTAACAGTCCGGGTGTGGCAGGCTTCCAATGTCAACTCGACTCGATTGGAAGACAATGAACGTATTTTAGCCCTAAATGAATTAATAGCAAACATGGTTTACATAAAATACATTTTTCCAAGAAAGTTTATAATAATACGATCTATAGTTGAAATCTGAGCCTACTTTAAAAATAAAGGAAAAGCATTTTCAGAGAGCAATCACGCTGTGTTTATGTAGAAAAAGCGATTATGTTTATGAGCAATCTAATTACCTATTCGCTTAAAACGCTATATAAAATAAAGTTTATTTAGAGGTGAATGATCAGTGTCGCAGTTTAAATAATGGGAGTCAGGAAACTAACACACAGCGCCACTGGATTTAATAACGCAATAAAAACGCTATAAAATAATGTGACTAGGCACAGAAAAAGTTTACAGCACAGTACAATAATAAATGCTGACCATGACTTTAGAAGCATAAATTACCTTACACTCAATTTATACACAAGCTGTCTTTCTGTATGAACCTCTAAGCTGGTTCATACAGAAAATGTAGAAATGCATTAGCCTGATTATGATTAAAAAACACATAATTAAACACGCGTTTGCGATTTAAATCAGAACACAATTTAAATCAATATAAATGTTTATATTGTAACGCATACTATCCAGCCTCCATTTCTCTATAAAAATTTACTCTGTTGCACACACACACACAATAGAAGCAGGAACCGCTGTCAGAAGGGAAGATATGTTCAAAATATCGCAAATATCGATCATGTTGCGATATTTTGAAATATAAAAGTCAATTGATTGTCCATAATATCGCTTACCTATTTTTTCGAAGAAATGTTTGTTAAAAGAAAAGTCCAGCACCAGCTGGATTCAAACACACAACCTGCCAGTTGGTAGTCACGCACCTAGACCAGTAGGCTACAAGACAGCTCGCATGAACAGGCAGGCGAAACAGCCCTACGCAGTCCTGTCGCAGTACACGGATATAATCATACCGTTATTAAATTCTTGAGATACGCGATTCCATATTATATTCCCTTTTAATCAAATTCTAAAAGTATGCTTGTTGACTCCGGTATCACGTTAGTTAAAGACTTCGAAGCTTACAATGTTTAGGGAGAAATGGAATACTGGTGTGTATTTTTTTCTTTAAAGTACCAAGACCAGCTATATACTGTATGTTTATGTTCCAAAATTAATATCGTTTATGGCCTTCACACGCATTACAGTATGCTCCTATTCTTTTTATGCTCAGCTACTAAGATTTCCCTTCAGTGGTAAAATTCAATATCTACAACGGGCACAGTAAAGACGTTTACAGTAAGTCTTTCTACGACAGACCAACGGACCACGAGTGCCCCTGTCGGTCAACCAATCACGCACCGCGGTATTTTGCGTCATTGCGCGTCACGATGCACGACGCCGTAGCCAATTACCTCCGGTACGTGTCTGTACCGCGCACTTTGAATGGCTGCATCTGTATAACTACTGAATGATTTCTTTATCTGTTTTAGCTAAATGAGAGGAATCAAATCAGTCAGAATCTCGGAGTGCCAATTGTAAAAATAACCCTTCTTCCCTACTTTGTTTAACTGAAAGAATTTCGCGAAGAAATCCTTAAACACAAAACTTAATTTAACCGAATACACAAATTAACGCCAGAGCCAACAACAAGCTATGATATTGTACTATTTTTATGTATTCACTATATAAGAAACAAAACAGGAGTAATACTTTGAACTGTTGGGTGCAGTCTTTGTCCATTACCACTACAAGGAGACTATAACTGTGGCTAAGGATCTGCACCTGTGGCTGGAAGGTTGCCGGTTCAAATCCCATGGCCGCCAGAGGAATCCTACTCCATTGGGCCCCTGAGCAAGGCCCTTAACCCCAACTGCTCCAGGGGCGCCGTATAAATGGCTGATCCTGCGCTCTGACCCCAAGCTTCTCTCCCTATCTGTGTGTCTCCTGGAGAGAAAGATTGGCTATACGGAAAAGACAAATTTCAAATGCAAGAAATTGTATATGGCTAATAAAGTAATCTTTATTATAGCTGCTTAGCTACATGTTTCCATATTAATATAACTATCAAGTGGAATTAAATAAATACAATTTTTTTTTGTACAGATGACACTTTGCTAAAATTCATAAAAAATAAAAACGATTACAATCTAATCTTTCCACGTGCAATGCCATTAGGAAGTACAATACGCTCCTGCTTTGTTTAACGATGGTATGAAAAATAAATCTAAATGGTGAGAAAGCTATGCTTAAAGTTAATTAAGGGACTTAGAATACAAAGATAATGATTTACGTTGTTTAATTAAAAAAAACTAAGTGATAAATGCAGACGCGATTGGTGCCATTCGCACTGCATGCTATACAAAGCTCAGGCTGTGCTGCCTCCCTGTAGAGGCAGTATTTTCACAGCCTCTGATTGGGAAAAAAAGACCAGCTGATCTGTCCTACATAACAGGAAGAGAAGAGAATGTGATGTTATTGTTGTACGAAACATGTGTTGCGTTTATTAAATAAAAATATTTTAAACATTTAATTAAAATCTTACAGCATACACAAAGATTCTAAGCTGATCACGAGGAAGAAACATCACCCATTTTTCGCTCATAAAAAGTGGTTTTTAACTATCTAAACCAGTTTTTTACAGCTTTTAAAGTCATGCGATGTTAGGCAGGGACACTTCATTATATCTTTTATTTAATTTTGTTTATAAAAATAAAAAAAAATTGTTTGCCCATCTTGTTGTTAGGCTGTTCTCCGATTACTGGCAAGTGTAAAAAAAAATACTATTCCCCCCCTCCCTTGTTTAACTTAAAGATTTCCACGAAGAAATCCTTAAACACAAAACCATCACGTATAATAATTCATCCAGATACACGCTCATACCATACCCAATTTTGCCAGAAACAACCTTCCAGAATAAGTCTTTGGACTGCGCAGTAGTGTACAGTACAATTTACAGTTTAAAGTTGTTTTTTTAATTTTAAAGTTAAATTTTGGGCTGATTACTGGCTGCTGACATTTGGATTAAGACAAAATATAGATTTTCTCAATTCGGATGTAAACCTGAAAGAGACATCATTTTCACAAAAAGTTACTGTATAATAGTGGACTATATTTATGTATTCGGCTATAGACCGAGAATGCGCTGATCGCACTTTGAACCGCCTGAGTGCCCCTCTACATTACAGTGCTCATTACCACTACAAAGATAATTTAAAAAAAAAAGAAACGCATATCAAAATGTTTCCAAAACGTCAGCTTGTGATACTTTAGCTGCTTAGTTATATTAATATGGAATCGTGAAACTATCAAGTGGTGTTAAATCACTACAACATTTATCTTTTTACAATAACAGCAAGTGGTCTTCTTAATACAGTACATATTCTTCGAAAATGATAAAACATTATCTTTACTTTTAAAGTTATCTTATCTTTTCATGAAGTACAGTATATATGCTTAAAAATGTTAGAACAAGCATGTTAAAACCAGAACCCACTGTAAGTTACGAAGTTAAAGATGCACTTTGATGCATAATTAAATTATTTATGAAGAAGTTGAAAGGTTGTGTACTTTTGTCCAACTGAGCAATCTTGCTTTTATAAAATAAACTGACTTTTTAATGTTTCACATTCTGTAATACACAGTTTAAAAGGATTAAAAGTCTAAACAACATTCAACTTAAATTCTTAATTGGAAAAAGATTGTTCCTCAGCAGTGACCGGGATCCGAAACCGAGCGTTTTCTGCTCATATGCTGCACATGAGACATTAAGCTTTACTAGCTCCACCTGGTGGTACAAGGTTTTCCAGATACTATAATCCTATAAAATAACCTGCGGTATGTTGCGCTACGTCCACTCGCTCATTTTGAATGGCTGGATATGTAACTAAGAGCTCTGTAACTTGGAACACAAAACCAGCAGGTGTGAGGACTAGACTTAGTATCCCCTGTAGCAATGTTTTGAATCTAGGCAGTTTTAAAGACCAATACAGATGCAGCCATTCAAAGTTCGCAGTACAAACCCATACTGCACGCACGAGCCACCGCGCCATACCGTGGTATGTGATTTGCTGGCCAAAATGACCGACAGGGGCACTCGTGGTGCATTGGTCGGTAGTGAAAAGATTTAATCATTTAATCTCCTTACTGTGCATGTTTTAATCTACTTAATATTGAATATTTATATGGAATTTTACAACTAAAGGGAAATTTTAGTAGCTGAGCATAAAAAGAAGAGGAGCATAATGCATCTGAAGGTCATAAAATCATATTAATTTAGGAACATAAACATATTATGTAAACTGTATATTGCTGGTATTGGTAGTTTAAAGAAAATATACACACACCAGTATTCCATTTCTCCCTAAACATATTAAGCATCAAAGTCTTACACGTGGTTATTTCGGAAACGCTTTTACATGCTCCTTCTGACCATGTTACTGTACATTCATATACAGTACTTCATGAGAAAAGTTATAGTTTTAGGCTTTTCTGCGAATACGCTCGATATCAGAGTAAACAAAATTTTATTAATAGGGAATATAATATGGAATCGTGTATCTAAAGAAATTAATAACGATATAATTATATGCATGTACTGTAGCACAAACAGTAGTATAAGACTTTCTATTGACTTATAACCCTGAGGTCGGGTGTTCAAATCCAGCTATCGCCACGAATTTTCTTTTAACAAATAAACATTTCTTTCAAAACCAAAATAGCAATAGCAAAATAGCAATATTATGGACACTCATTTGAATTTCTTATATTTCTAAATATCACAACATGTTAGAATCTAAGTCATTAATAACAATGAATAGTTTCAAACTGCTACTGATATCATTATCATCAATATCTGAAAAAAGTTAATCCTGTTTTTTATGTTCTGTAGCTCAAATCCTGCTTAACTAAAAATTAGACACAAGAAGAGTATTATTGGACAATGTTGTGAGGCTAAAGAAATCAATAACAATATTAATTCAAAGATCTAAATATATTTAACACATTCGCCCGACATTAGAGGGTTTGTCCGCTTGCCTGCGTGGTGACGTCACCGTCTTTCCCTCTGAATAGCTAGCAGGGACCTATGCCATGTAAATCCCTTTAGATCTCCCTTCAGATTTAAAAGGTTATTAATAATATCTTCAGTGTCGCATTAACATTGGAATGTTCTTCCAAGTTTAAAAAGAGGCGATGCTCAACATGTCTCCTTCATACATTTTCAGTTTACAGACCATACAAGATCATTTTTTATGAATAATCGTATCGCATTAAAATTGGAACACTTTTCACAGGTGTAAATCCACCTATTTTCTAACCGCTTTATCCAGGACAGGTAACAGTTTCACAACTCAACCTTCCCCCTGCCTATCTGACTTTCTTTTTAACCCTTTTGTGCCCAAATTGCAGCAGGTGAGAAATAAACAAAGTGAAACTTAAAGCATACACAAATGAAAATTAATATTCTTTACTCAACAGCTTTTTAAAAACAACACCCAATGATGTTCAAATCATGATGTCCGTGATTTTTTTACACAGAAGACTGACACAGCTACTGTATATTTGGCTAGTGTGTATTGTCTGTTTAGGGTTCTGTAGCATTCCAGTTAATGTTGTGTTTGTACTTGCAAGGATAGCGATTACAAACATTAAAAAACATACTTGCTTTATACTGTCCAACTGAGCAATCTTGCTTTTATAAAATATACTGACTTTTTCATGTTTGATGTGTAAGATGCTGTATAACAGTTTAAAATGACTAAAAGTATAAACAGTATCAACTTGAATTCTTATGTCTAATAATATAACTATCAAATGGTATTAAATAAATACAGCTTTTTAGTATAGATTACACTTTTCTGAAAAAAAAAATTAAAAATAACGACCACAATCTAATCTTTCCACATTTGATCCCAAGAGGAATCACAATACGCTCCTGCTTTGTTTAGTGATGGTTTGAAAAATAAATCTAAATGGAGAAAAAGCTATGCTGAAAGTTAATTAAGATACTTAGAAAACAAAAATAATGATTTACGTTGCATTGTCAGATTGTGAATCAATAAAGGCATTTAATTAATTAATCATAATTAATTTAAAATGGGGCTAATGGAGACTCTCTTATTATTTCTGTCTTCTATCTCTTATTGTCAAAACTCGTTCAGTTGTGGTTCTTTTGGCTTCACGGAGGGCTTCTCACATATTTAGGCATTCAGGTAGATTGGCAGGTGAAAGGATTAGTAAATATATTTTGTTAAAGTCAGTTTTTTGCGACACATAAAATACATTTTTCCAGGAAAGATCGGATGACGAGAAAGAAAAATCACCCGTTTTTCGTGCACAAAAAGTGGTTATTAACTATCGAAATTTGTGTTTATCGCTTTTAAAGTCTAAGTCAATTTCTAAGCAGGAACACATCATTACATCTCATTTTTCATTTCTTTTTTTAAAATTAAAACATTCGATTGCCCAGCCTATGGGCGTTTATAATATTGTGGCATTATTATATAGGACGGACACAGTGACTCAGGCACTCGTTGAATGAAAAACGGTGCTTTATTTTTCAGTACACCTGGCATTTTTCAGCCCCCCGCACCCCGCACTTTTTCATTGACAAAAAGTAATGCCACACTCTCTTGTTTAATGCACACAGGCAGCTGAAGCACCATGTCTCTTCCCGTAAAAATTATTTGTCTCCATACTATGGCCGCTGTAGTGCAGGCTCGCTGATTTTTTTGTAATGTGAACTCATCCCAATCCCTTGGTGTATTTATATTATATTCTCATATACGAGCAGAATAGGTTCATTGTCTTCCAATGAAAGACAGGTTCCTTTCGCCTAAGACAGTCAGGAGACAGTAGAAACTCACCACACCCGGACTGTTACAGTAACTCAATCAACCTTAATAGCCTTGCAAATGAGCTCACACTTTTGGATATATACTCGATGCTCCAGAGATGTCACACTTTACTGTACATGTCAAACTGGTTGCTTCCTATTGCAGATGTGCTCCAGCTGAGACTTTTTTTCCTCATAGCACTTTACACTTAGTTTAAACTACCGAGTGAAATAGGTTTAATACAGGTGGGTAGCCGCATACAGCATGCGGAGGCTGCAAAGGAACAAGTAATAGGTTTATTCCATGCTGAAAAGAGAAGAAAGACAACACAATGTTTCGGCCGTTTCAGGCTGCGCTGTTCTGCTTCCTATGGTGATATATGGGTTTTTCGCACGAAGCTCTATTGATCAGTATTCCTCGCGTTGTGAATGTGTGTACACAGCGGTCCCCCCGGGTTCCAGTAAGTGCATAATTATGCATCAATGAAAAACCGGAGGTTTAAAAAAAGAGAATTAGCTCACTAATTTATGTGGAGGCTGTGAAAAGTTATGGTCTTTAAAATGCATTTGGTTTAAAGGCTTTCTGTGTTTCCCTTCCAAAGATATGGACAGAAGAATATTCGAGCGTGGTAAAAAATGGCTTAAAAGCGACGAAGTGAAGGCTGTGAAAACAGTCACCATGTACTTTGTACACACAGCAAGTGTTTTTGTAACTCTAGGAGGTTTCGTGAAAAAGCTACAGGCGTGCCAATTGTTTTAATTTTTAAATACATTTTAGAAAAGTGTCATCTATACAAAAAAGTTGCATTTAATACCACTCGATAGTTATATCAATAGAGATAAGCTCTCTATTAAAGCTCAGATCAAAGATCAAGCACAGATCAGAAAGCAATATCTCACACACTGGGACTGATCTGTGATCTGTGATGTAGTTGAGTGTGAATTGTGGTGCTCTAGCAGGCTGTGTCAAAAAATAAATAAAAACTGGTTTAACAACTCTTTAACATACTGTAGTTTTTGTTAACACACGTTTATCAGTGAAAAGACCACGGGCATTCTCAGAGTAGAATAGGCGTACCTTCCAATGAAAGACAGTTCCCCTAACCCCCACGGAAAGACAGACAAATGTTTTCACTGCCTATTTAGTAGCTATTCAGAGAGAAATGCGGTGACGTCACTGCGTTATCATGCATGCTCTTTAGATAACACAATTCCATATTATATTCCCTATTAGTCAAATTCTAAAAGTATGCTTTTGTTTACTCCGATAGCAAGCATATTCGCAGTAAAGGTTAAAATATCACTTTTCTCACAAAGTATATAAACAATATGGTCAGAAGGAGCACGTAAAAACATTTCCAAAATAATAATTAAATTCTGAAAAGTATGAGTTTCTTTTACTGTGATAACAAGCACAAGTATTCCTGGAAAATGGTAATCACTTAACTTTGAATGTTTTGTGATATTTAGAAAGACCAACAAATTCAATATACTGTCAATATTATTTATTATCAGTAATTATATCAGTAGCAGTTTGAAATTAATTGTTATTAATAAATGAGCTGGATTTGAATACCCAACCTCAGTGTTATAAGTCGGTCACTTAAGCCATCACGCCACTGACGCAGTCACGTGACAAGCACTGAAACAGCTTATAGTCTTATACTACTGTTTGTGCTACAGTACATGAATATAATTATATCATTATTAATTTCTTTAGATACGTAGATATAATATATATTATATTCCCTATTAATCAAATACTAAAAGTATGCTTTTGTTTACTCCAATATTGAGCGTATTCACAGAAAAGCTTTAAACTATCACTATCACTTTTCTCACAAAGTACTGTATATAAACGTACAGTAACATGGTCAGAAGGAGCACGTAAAAACGTTTCCGAAATAACCACATGTAAGACTTTTATGCTTAAAATGTTTAGGGAAAAATGGAATACTGGTGTGTATTTTTTCTTTAAACTACCAATACCAGCAATATACAGTTTACATAATTTGTTTATGTTCCTAAATTAATATAGTTTAAGAGCATGTGAAAGGCATGGTGAATCAGAGATTCTCAAAATTTACCTTGTATGATTGGAAACGAATATGTGATCAGATCAACGAAATGCTGTGGTGTTACTTTTTGTCAATGAAAAACTAAAGTATTTTCGTTTACAAAGACGGTTACAAAAAATGTGGACCAGGGTAATACGTTGAGTCTACAGCTTGTCCAAGGTCATTCATTATTAGTACTATTAGTAATATCTTTGATGCTTAAAATATTCCTGCATAATTAAAATATTTATGATAAAGATGGTAGGTTGTGTACTTTTGTCCAACTGAGCAATCTTGCTTTCATAAAATATACCAACTTTTTAATGTATAATGATTAACATGCTCTAATACACAGTTTAAATTTAAAGTCTAAAGAGTATACAACTTAAATTCTTAACTGAATAAAGACTGTCACTCAGCAGTGATTGGGATTCGAAACCGGGTGTTTTCTGGTGACAGCTCAAATGCGTTAAACTTTATTAGCTCCACCTGGCGGTTTTACAAGGTGATTCCGGATACTATTAACATAATCTAATTTGCATATGGTAGAGTGCAGCATGACGCGAAATGAGGAGTTTGGATGCGACACGCCCACCACGTTGTACTGCAGCATACCACTGCTCGTTTTGAATGGCTTCATCTGTATGTCAGATCCTTTATCTAACATGAACCACTTTGTAGAAAGACATTAGTGCTGTTGTTTTCTATCAACAGACCAAAGCTGTAGCAAAGCAAAACCAAAAGGACAAAAAATTCTGGAGTCATCCCACCTTCTCGCCTCTCTCTCCTCGTTCGCCCTTTTCACCTCTCAGGCCAGGGAAGCCCTGCAAATAACAAAAGGTCCTGCTCTCAGGTTTGTGGCTTGTCATCTTTTTGGACATCTGGAGATGCCATTATTTAAGCCTGCTGGCCAAATACTATATGGATGCGTTCACGGGAATCTTCCCAGAACAGTGCAATCCATACTGTCTAAAGAAAGCACCCCCTTATACAACTATTATTTACTTTTTATTTTTAATGCAGATGATAACCTGACATTTTTAAGACAATTTTCTAACAAGAAGTTGCAGTACTTAACTAAAGAGACCAATTTCACCACACTACCTATTTACTTACATGCAGAGGATCTATCACTTTTGTACGGTTTCACTAGAAAAATACATTAAAAATTGCACCAGCTATAAAAACTTCTAAAAACACAATTTTCTCTCAAACAGATACATGAACATAAACATACTGTACTTACATCTAATCCTGGTTCCCCCACTTTTCCCTATAAAACAAAACAACTCAACAAACTGATCACAATTAACATGACAGTAAACGATATACTGAGTAACAGGGATGTATGATGTTTGCAACTAAGAATTAACTATAACATTCAAACATCATTAGAGAGCTCACTATGTTAAAGAAATTGTTAACATATCTATCTTTTAAATACTTAAGTGATCTCCTGTGAAATCGTTTTTCCACACTTTGATAGGTGAGCTGTTTAAAATTACAATCATATACAGATGCAGCCATTCAAAATGCGCGGGCGATACCGCATTATTTTCCGGTGCGCTGTACGCAGTCTACCGCGAGTTCTCCTATAATACCGCAAGCAAAATAATAGTATCCGGAATTTCTGCAAAGTGGAGCTAATAAAGCTCAACCTCTCATGTTTGAGCTGTCGCCAAAGTCTTTAACGAAGATATTACTAATAGTATTAATAATGAATGACCTTGGACAAGCTGTAAGTGTAAACTCAAAGTATTGCTCTGGTCCACATTCTTTTTTTCATTGACCGTCTTTGTAAAAGTAACACCACAGCATTTCGCAATCACGCATTTGTTTCCAATCATGCAAAGTACAGTAATGTTTGAGAATCGATTCACCATGCTTTTCACATGCTCATAAAAGAGATTGATTTAGGAACATAAACATATTACCGTATGCAAACTGTACTGTATACAGTATGTATATTTAATGTCTTAACTGTGCCCGTTTAAGGATTGAATATTTATATGGAATTTTACCACTGAAGGGAAATCTTAGTGCCCGAGCATAAAAAGAATAGGAGATCCCACTAATATGGAATCGCCTATCTAAAGAAATTACTAACGATATAATTATATTAATGTACCACAACACAAGAATAGTACACGCTGTACATTGTCTGTTGATAATGTTTCTCTAGTGCTTTTTCAGTACTCTGCATGTGACCTTGCCGGTGGCGCTGTGGGTTAGGTTCCTGACTCCCATAACACACGGTCTGTGATCGAATCCCACTGTGGAACCATGACTTTTTTTTAACAAACATTTCTTTGAAAAAATGAAACGTTTCCCTTGGTCAGAGATTAAATAAAACCTCACTCGCACCAAACAAATTTATATTTCTAAATATCACAACATGATCGAATTTAAGTCATTTTAATAACAATGAATAGTCACCTATGCGTTACAAAATAAACATTTATATTGATTTGAATCGCGTTTTGATTTAAATCGTAAACGCGTGTTTAAATATATGTGTTTTTTGATTCACAATCAGACAAATGCAACATAAATTGATATCTTTGTCTTCTAAGTATCTTAATAAACTTTCAGCATAGCTTTCTCCCCGTTTAGATTTATTTTTCTTGGGATCTTGGGATCAAACGTGGAAAGATTAGATTGTAATCGTTTTTATTTTTTAAATACATTTTATAAAAGTGTAATCTATGCTAAAAAGTTGTACACCACCTGCTATAAAGATACATATTGTAATACTTTCGGTTCGGATAGGACAGACACGAGAACTCAGACTTGCGGAGTTAAAGCAAGTTAAAGCCTTGATTTTATATATCACCTTTAAAAGTGGAATCTCAAAGCAAAGTAAATACCCCACACAGATTGTCATGCTACAGATGCAGCCATTCAAAGTGCGCGGTAAAGACACCGCAGTACAGATACCGCAGGTAAGATGACACGCGATACCGCGGTGCGTGATTGGTTGACCGACAGGGGCACTCGTGGTCCGTTGGTCTGTCGTAGAAAGACTTACTGTACTGTAAACGTCTTTACTGTGCCCGTTGTAGATATTGAATTTTACCACTGAAGGGAAATCTTAGTAGCTGAGCATAAAAAGAATAGGAGCATACTGTAACGCGTGTGAAGGCCATAAACGATATTAATTTTGGAACGTAAACATACAGTATATGGCTGGTCTTGGTACTTTAAAGAAAAAAATACGCACCAGTATTCCATTTCTCCCTAAACATTGTAAGCTTCGAAGTCTTTAACTAACGTGATACCGGAGTCAACAAGCATACTTTTAGAATTTGATTAAAAGGGAATATAATATGGAATCGCGTATCTCAATAATTTAATAACGGTATGATTATATCCGTGTACTGCGGCAGAGCTATGTAGGGCTGTTTCGCCTGCCTGATCATGTGAGCTCCCTTGTAGCCTACTGGTCTAGGTGCGTGACCACCAGCTGGTAGGTTGGGTGTTCGAATCCAGCTGGTACTGGACTTTTCATTTTTATTTATTTATTTTTTAATCGCGTAACATAAACATATTACCGTATGCAAACTGTACTGTATACAGTATGTATATGTATATTTAATGTCTTAACTGTGCCCGTTTAATTGAATTTAAAAAACATATTTAACACGAACATTAAGCTGCTTACATCTTCCGCCTGAGAACAGTCACCCGTTGCTACCCAACGCAGAATGGTGATTGGCTGACACCATCTGACACCCCTCTGATTGGAGAAAAAAGACGTGCTGGTGTGCTATACCAGGAAGAGGATTCTTTCCATTCAAAACGTGTATTTTAAAAGTTTAAGAAGTAAAAACCTTACAGCGTACACAGATTTCTAAACTGATCAGGATCGTTATCTTTGTCTCATGCATAATAATGTTCACCGCTCTGTCCAGCAAATTAATAATAAACTTTATTTTATATAGCTTTTTAAATGAATAAGTAATTGAGTAGATTGCTCATAAACCTAATCACTTGCTTTTTCTTTTTATTTAGGCTCAGATTTCAACTATAGATCGTATTATTAATAACCATAATAACAACCAACCAACAAAAACAACCATATAAACATAATACCAACCAAAAACATAGATAACAACCACAATACAAAATCAAATAATCAAACCATTTTACACTCGCAAAGTCATCCAATTATCATAATCCCGCCCCTTATGCAAAACCAAACCTTCCTCCCATCCCAGTTTATCCTGTTTATCATAAACAAAATCCACCTCAATTTTCAACATAAAGCATTACACAAAATCAATACCTCAACACTCCATACTCAACAACGATAATTCACAAACAGCCAGAACATGTAACTACACATTCCCAAACATACCTACTTTCCATAGCCCCGCCCCTTATGCAAAACCAACATCCCTCCCCTGTTCTCTCTCTCCCCTGGCGGTTGTAATTGTTTTTATTTTCAAATAAATTTTAGCAAAGTCATGTATTTTAAAAATCTTAAGATTTTTCTATTTATGTCTTTATTTAGTGGTTTCATTAGTGACAAAGGCTAAACTTTCTTGGAAAAATGTCTTTTATGTAAACCATGTTTGCTATTAATTCATTCAGGGCTAAAATATGTTCATTGTCTTCTAATGAAAGAAGGGTTCCTTTCGCCGTAGTCGAGAGCCTAGCCTTTAACTAGTAAGTACTGTATTTACTGGGTTTTTGAGGGGGGGGGGGGGGTGTCTTTCGCTGGAAATCTCGCCTCCTACTTTGAAAATACCCGTGAAACCGGTTCAATTCGTCACAGCCAGCACTCCTGCAGAGAGTTGGGTTGTACTTGCAGTGTATACAGTACACGCGTTATGCTCTTCGTTAATGTCTGTGAAGTTTTATTTAATCTCTGAGCCATACTGATTCTTCTGGAAGCACACCAGTATTCCACTTTCTCCCTAAACATTTTTAGGATCAGAGTCTTACATGTGGTTATTTCGAAAACGTTTGTACGTGCTCCTTCTTACCATGTTACTGTTTACCGTTACTGACCATATTAAGTTTAAGTGCCTGTGGGCACTTTTCCTGTCCGTGGTGGGTGGACCGTCTTTCATTAGAAGGTTAGTCTGTTCTACACTGAGAATGTAGGGGGGGGGGGTGGGAAGTGCCCGCGGTCATTTAATTAGTATTAAAATCTTAGTTATCTTTCTAGTTCACAGGTTTGCATGCATAATTTAATTTTGAAAGCCACTGAGACATCAGGTACTACTGTTGTATTTATGAAAAAGAAACAAAACAAAAAACATACTAACAACTGTGCCATCCTACTCCTTAGTTAATACATTTTATTATTCATAAACAGTTAACATTGTTAGCAAAATATTTTGAATTATATTTAACCCTATTTTTTCTTTAGTTTTGTATTTAACTTATTATATGATAGTCAGACTTAATGTATATTAATGTATATTTGAACAATGAAAATATATTTTTACAAGATTTTACATTAAGCACTTAAAATTAATATGGTTAATAATAGTAAACTGTAACATGCTGTAACAAGATCGGTTAAACTTCGAAGAAAATCCTTTCAGAGAAAATGTTTCAGGTGTGAAGAACAAACCTGTTCCCACACACCCTGCCCCCACTACCATTAGAATATACACAAACATTTTAGCGTTTCATTCTGAGCAGAAGACCCTCACACCTGAAGAGTGCTGGCTGTGACGAATTAAACCGGTTTTACAGGTTTCAATCACAGATTGGGACTCAGTAAAGTAACACACAGCGCCAGTGGATTTGATAATACTGTACCTAACCAAAATCCGCAATATGGAAACAGAACCTGTGTAATTGTTGATAGATGATGTACTCGTAACATTTTTTCAAGACGAACTACAACATTTAAAAAATGACTTGTATGTACTTGATATCTCTAATCAATCCACGGGTCCCAGCACAAAACGAAAGTAAAACGCATACCGTTTCGCGCTTCTTATTAGTTGCTCAAAAGTAATTTGACCGTATGAAATGCATAATATAAACCTAGAAACATATACGTGAGCAGTACTTAAGCACTGTAGTATCGGTGTTAAGACATACCTCTCAAATACTGTAAATCAAGTTAAAAATATCTCAAGAACGATTCTGGTCGTAATGAAACCATGTTTCGTGTATGTTTTCTTTTTCATCTTGAAATAACTCATTTCTAAATACCTTTTTCACTGTTAACATCTTGTAGCAACTTTGCGACAAAATATACACTCTGACAGTTCATCCTGCTACCAACATTAAATAAAACAAATCTTAAGATTTCTATATTTATGTCTTTATTTAGTGGTTTCATTCGAAGCTTACAATGTTTAGGGAGAAATGGAATACTGGTGCGTATTTTTTTCTTTAAAGTACCGAGACCAGCCATATACTGTATGTTTATGTTAAGATTTCCCTTCAGTGGTAAAATTAGATATGAATATTCAATACTTAAATGGGCACAGTTAAGACATTAAATATACATATACATATTGTATACAGTACAGTTTGCATACGGTAATATGTTTATGTTACGCGATTAAAAAATAAATAAATAAAACTGGAAGGTCCAGCACCACCATTATGTTTATATGGTTGTTTTTGTTGGTTGGTTGTTATTATGGTTATTAATAATACGATCTATAGTTGAAATCTGAGCCTAAATAAAAAGAAAAAGCAAGTGATTAGGTTTATGAGCAATCTAATTTCTTATTCGTTTAAAACGCTATATAAAATAAAGTTTATTATTAATTTGCTGGACAGAGCGGTGAACATTATTATGCATAAGACAAAGATAACGATCCTGATCAGTTTAGAAATCTGTGTACGCTGTAAGGTTTTTACTTCTTAAACTTTTAAAATACACGTTTTGAATGGAAAGAAATCCTCTTCCTGGTATAGCACACCAGCACGTCTTTTTTCTCCAATCAGAGGGGTGTCAGATGGTGTCAGCCAATCACCATTCTGCGTTGGGTAGCAACGGGTGACTGTTCTCAGGCGGAAGATGTAAGCAGCTTAATGTTCGTGTTAAATATGTTTTTTAAATTCAATTAAACGGGCACAGTTAAGACATTAAATATACATATACATACTGTATACAGTACAGTTTGCATACGGTAATATGTTTATGTTACGCGATTAAAAAATAAATAAATAAAAATGAAAAGTCCAGTACCAGCTGGATTCGAACACCCAACCTACCAGCTGGTGGTCACGCACCTAGACCAGTAGGCTACAAGGGAGCTCACATGATCAGGCAGGCGAAACAGCCCTACATAGCTCTGCCGCAGTACACGGATATAATCATACCGTTATTAAATTATTGAGATATGCGATTCCATATTATATTCCCTTTTAATCAAATTCTAAAAGTATGCTTGTTGACTCCGGTTTCACGTTAGTTAAAGACTTCGAAGCTTACAATGTTTAGGGAGAAATGGAATACCGGTGTGTATTTTTCCTTGTGATATTTTAAGCTCTAGTTGAATGATAGGTGTCGCATTTTAAATCATTTTCGTAGCTAGAAATTATGAAACGCCCTGTTAAAAGCAAGGAAGTTTTTATGCCCCGTTGAAGTAAAACAAAATGCCTGACAAAGTATGGCTTGGACAGATTCCAAGTGCTTGTACAAATGTGCTAAAGAAATTATACTTTGAGTATACAGCTTGTCCAAAGTCATCCATTATTAATACTATTAGTAATATCTTCAGTAAAGGCTTTGATGCATAAATATTTCTGATAAAGGTAGGTTGTGTACTTCTGTCCAACTGAGCAATCTTGCTTTCATAATATATACCAACATTTTAATGACTGATGATTAACATGCTGTAATACACAGTTCCAAATTAAAGGCTCAAATGCTGTACATGAGAGGTTAAGCTCCCCCTGGCGGTTTTACAAGGCGACGCCGGATAGTTAGTCACGTGACACACGTGACACACGTGATACCGCGTGATACTGCGTGATACTGTGACACGCCCACCGGGGTATGCCGCGAAATACCTCACCCATTTTGAATGGCTGCATCTGTAATAAAGCACCTTGAATTGAATTGAATTGAGGGAGAGAGGGGGGAGGGCGAGCGAGAGAGCCAGGACAGACATGCAAATAAGATACACTCCACAGACATTCACAACAGCGACATATCATAAAACGTTTGCACATACAGTTAAGTTATTACTTGGTTTTCAAAGTGCAATGAAATACAATATTGTTGTTGTTGCTGTTATTGTTGTTTTTATCCTGTAAAGCGTTTTGAGAAGCCACCTTTAAAGGCGATATATAAAAGCGCTGATTCTTATGGAATGTGTTCCGCCGGGGATTCAAAAAATTTTTTTTTTTTAATCACGTATCTAAGGAAAATAGCAGTATAACTTTGTTCATGCACAAACAGTGGCATGTTACATTATTAATTTGGGTGTCTCCTCTTGCCAGAAAGCTCTAAATTGCATTTTGAGTGCGGTTTTTGACTTTTTCTAAAGTGCAACCCATAAATAAAGCTGATACAGTTTAGACTTATTTTAACTGTATTACAGCAGCACAATGGACAATGCAATGTAAATTGCAAAAATGCACTTGGAATCTGTCCATGCCCTACTTTGTCAGGCATTTTCTTTTACTGCAACGGACATAAAAACTCTCTTGCTTTTAACAGAGCGTTTCATAATTTCTAACTACGAAAATTATTTAAACTGCGACACTTATCATTCATTCCATTCCATTATCAGTCTTCCATTTCTCCCTAAACATTTTAAGCATGAAAGTTTTATGAAATGGTACCCAAATATGCGATTGCTGTATAGAATAAATTTTAATTAAAAAAATTATTTAACACGAAAATTAAGCTGGAAATCTCGCCCCCTTCTACTTTGAAAATACCTGTGAAACTGGTTTAATTCGTCACAGCCAGCACTCCCGCAGAGAGGGGGGTTGTACTTGTTAATGTCTTAGCCGGAACACATCATTATATCTCATTTTGTATTTCTTTAAAAAAAATAGTTTGCCCAGCCACTATTACTGTTATTGTTTTTATCCTGTAAAGCGCTTTGGGGAGCACAGCTTTCTCACCACTTAGATTACTTTTTGATACCATCCTTACACAAAGCAGAAACTTCTTGTATTTTCCGATGACATACAAGTGGAAAGATTACAGATTTTAATCGTCTTTTTTCTGAACCAGGGAAAATCTGATCATGTTTCTCTATAACAATAATAAAAAACTTTATTTTACATATCACCTTTAAAAGTGGCATCTCAAAACAATACAGTAGATGTAAACCACAGATTACAAAGTAAATACCCAGACAAACGCAAACGCGTTTTTAATAAAATGCTTTTATTCATTCAGCAGAGAGAGAGCGTAAAACCTGGGTGTAACAGCTGTCCCTTTTCTGATCACTTGCTCTCTGGATAAACGTCTTGCCTGTCCTGTTCTTTGTTTTCCTATTTTGCCGATTATGCCTGCTGCGATCCACTCCTACCCTCACACCTAAAGAAGACTATTTTAAATTTCTTTGCGCGGTCCATTGTGCAATTGACCCTTGTATGTGCTTTTCATTTAACTTTGAACGTGTTGTGATATTTAGAAATACCAACAAATTCAATATAGTGTCGATAATATTTACTATTTTCGTTTTTCAAAGAAATGTTTATTTGTTAAAGAAAATTCATGGCAACAGCTGGGTTTAAACCCTGGGCCTCCAGCATGGAAGGCACACACCTAAGCCATTACACCAACGCGCCACTTGACAACTTAAGATGTAGCTGAAAAGGTCAGGCAAAATGTCTTCACGTAATCACAGGTGAATACGTTAAACTGATGCAGACTGTTACAAAGAAAGTGGACCATGGTAATACTCTGAGCTCACAGCCTGTGTAAGATCATTCATTATTAATACTAATAATAATATCTTCTGTAAAGACTTTGATGCATAAAATATTGATGCATAATTAAAATATTTATGATGAAGGTGGAAGGTTGTGTACTTTTGTTTCATGATTAACATGCTTTACACAGTTTAAAATGATTAAAAGTCTAAAGAGTATACAGTACAACTTAAATTCTTAATTGGAAAAAGATTGTCCCTCAGCAGAGCAGGATTCGAAACCGGGCATTTTCTGGTGACAGCTCAAATGCTGTACTTGAGATGTTAAGCTTTATTAGCTCCACCTGGCAGTTTTACAAGGTGCTTCCGGATACTTTTATCATAACACGAGGTATGATGCGTTATGATGCCTACCACGTTTTGACGCAGCGTACTTCGCGCGATTTGAATGGCTGTATCTGTATCTCATTAAAAAGAATGACAATTCAATTAATTACAATTTATCTGTGGGAATGTACAGATGCAGCCATTCAAAGTGCGCGGTACAGACACGTACCGGAGGTAATTGGCTACGGCGTCGCGCATTGTGACGCACGATGACGCGCGGTACCGCGGTATATTATTGGTTGACCGACAGGGACACTCGTGGTCCGTTGGTCTGTCGTAGAAAGATTTATAGTAAACGTCTTTACTGTGCCCGTTAAATGAAAAGTGATTAAACCTTTTCTATGAATAATAATTGCGCTCGTTATCGCAGTAAAAGAAATGCATGCTTTTTAGAATTTGATTTGTAGGGAACATAATGTGGAATCGCGTTTCTAAGGAAATTAATAACGATGTTAATTTATAGATCTTAATATATGGAATTATATAGCTGGTAGTATTACTGTAATCCACTTTCTTTATTAACATGTTTCATTTTTAATTTGACTCATTCACGCATGATGAATTGTGAGAGGGTGATAGATGGAGACAAGATGGAGGTTCTGTTATTCATTTCTTTAGATATGCGATTCCATATTATATTACCTAATAATCAAATTCTAAAAAGTATGCCCTTCTTTCAGTTGGGTATGCATGATTAGCAACAAGGGGTCATTGTTATGATTTCTCTATTATCATCAAATGCCTCAACTCGTTCACTTGTGGTTATTTTGGAAACATTTTGACATGTTGCTTTTAACTACATTGCTGTCTATATTGTAGCAATAGACAAAATGAAACTCTTGGAGTTTGTAATGTAGGGCACTCTGAATGAGTTAAACTTTGATGCAGGACAAATAAATGTATTTCCCACAAGCTAAGCTACAGTGGCAGTACAGTAGCAGTTTGAAATTATTCATTGTTATTAATAAATCACTTGGCTTTGAACATGTTGTGATATTTAGAAATATAAAAAATGTCAATATAGTGTCCATAATATTTGCTATTTTAGTTTTTCAAAGAAATGTTTATTTGTTAATAGAAATCTCATGGTGACAGCTTGGTTTGAATCTCTGGCCTCCAGTATGCAATTCACACACACGTAATCACAGGTGAATGAGTTAAACTAATGCAGACATTTACAAAGAAAGTGTATTACTTTGATAATTTGAGCTATATGAATATAATTATATCTTTATTAATTTCTTTAGATACATGATTCCATATCATATTCCCTGTTAATCAAATTCTAAAAAGTATGTGTTTTTTTACTTTGATAACGAGCACAAATATTCATAGGAAAGGTAAAAACATTGTAACTTTTTATGAAGTATAAAAACTTAATATAATCAGAAGGAGCATGTAAAAACTTTTCCAAAATAACCACAGTATGTAACTGAATGAAAGACTTTGATGCTTAAAATGTTTAGGAAGAAAGTGGAATACTGGTGTGTATTTTTTATTTAAACTACCAATACCACCAGTACCAGCCATATACAGTTTACATAATATGTTTATGTTCCTAAATTAATATTGTTTATGACCTTCACACGCATTATGCTCCTCTTCTTTTTATGCTCAGCTACTAAAATTTCCCATTAGTTGTAAAATTCCATATAAATAATGCACAGTAAAGAGATTAAATGATTAAATAGTTTCACTAACAACCAATGCACCACGAGTGCCCCTGTCGGTCATTTTGGCCAGCCAATCACTGCGGTACTGTAGACAATTTAGTTGGTATGGGGTAGTACTGTGCATTTTGAATGGCTTCATCTGTATATTAGTCTGTTGTGAGCACTATCAACTATCTTTGAAGTCAATTCATTTATTTTTACTGAAACTGTCATGACAAGCGCTCTCCTGATTCCTTTAGGCGGTGGCACTGGTCATGACAGAAATAAAATAAGATCACTTTGATAGCTTTCTTTCAACTTCACAAACTGGCACACATTCTTCAACAGTCAGCTCTGTTCAGTAAATATTGTATTGATGACTCATCAGTTTAAAAACAAATATTAAAAACAATTTTAGAGGTGTTTTATTTTAGACATGACCCTCATAAACAGAAGACCTGCAATACAAAGCTACTATTTAATGACTCTACCTTTTCACCTTTGGTACCTGGAAGGCCAACCAATCCAGTAGTACCTGGGGGACCCTAAAAACAGACAGAAAGCTGTTCTCATAAAGGGAGATATAAAAATTGCAGATCCAATACAGGATGACATGAGATTAAAAATAGGCTATGAGTCCATTTTAATAGCTCTGCATGGAGGTGAGACACTGATTTGTGGAACTCCAATAAAATACATCTGGAAATCTGTCCTACATTCCACAGACAAAGTGTCATTGTACGTCTTTAGCTAAAGTATGGGACTTGGAAGAAACTTTTTACATCTGTGTTGAACAGAGTGGAAACATCAGTTCACAAGAATGTAAAGCAGAAATAACTAGATGATGCCACGTGACAAAAGTTATTTTGCTCTGGCATCAGAAAAAGAAATAAATAGTGGGTAATATGTATGGAAGACCAATTACATAGAGCAAAGACAAAAATATGAATGGCTGAATAAAATAACATAGAACCCAGCCATGACTGAAGAACATAATGGAGACTTACTTTCAGTCCAGGGGGTCCCCTCTCTCCAGAATCTCCTTTATCCCCTTTCACTCCATCCATTCCAGGTTCCCCCTATAGAAAGCAATCAAAACAACTCACTCCTCAATAATGAAAAAAACAAGCTCCACTGAAATATCTATGTCCTCTAAAGGCAGGGCCGACCCAAGCTTTTTGGCCACTCTAGGCAAGATCTTGGAAAGGTGCCCCTCCAGATCACAATTTGCACATACACTATCATCAGCTCCAACCCCAAAACTTATCTGATCATTTAGAACAATTAAATGAATAGTATAACTAGAAAATGTTTATTAAGCAGTTTTGAAGAACACATAATAACTTACAAACAAGATCAAGAAGCAGACATTTTGCAAAGATAAAATTTACTTTAATAACTGAAAGAAATAAGGTTAAATGTGAATCCGTTACCTTCTAGTAAAACACCTCAAGTACTCCACGTTTGTAGCTAGTAAATGTGGCTTGTTTACTGTCCACTAGTTATATGGATCTGACAGACTTAAAACCTAATGAAATACAAATATATTATTACAGTGACTTGATTCATACGTTTGGAGGATGGTGTGAGTTTACCAGTTGCAACTACATGTTTCTAATTTTAAACAATTACAACATAGTTTAATGCAAGATTAAGGTCTTTCATAATGTTTCATTATGTTATATGTAATGAAAGATTAATAAAATTGATTATCCCAACATTTATTACTTTCCAAAATTAAATGAACAGCATTCAATGAAATACAAGTAGCAACTGAAACTGCACTGATATTGTCATCTTCGGTGAAGATGAGAGTCATGTACAACATCGACAGTGAAATAAACTAGAACACTTACATCCACAACTGATAATATTATAGTTTATAACAAAATTTAACAGCCTATATTAGCAGAGCAGCAACAGAAAAGGCCACGGGAAGGAATTTTTGGCTCACATTTGAATATGTCAATTAAAGAACTGTTGTGTTGCACATTGAGGGGGCCCCTATTCATCTCACCCCAGATTTTCATCACTAACAGTACTGCTTTCACTCTCCACATATCTGCGCTGAGCAAGACAGCACTTCACTCTACACAGAAGTTGCAGCCTTAAGCGTGTACTGCAAACCTCTTTGGTCTACTTTTTCAGGAGGTTTGCTATCTGGTTTCCCCTGTACTGGAGGCTCCCTGTTTCTGCCAGTCCTCACTCTGCAAAGCAGGTTCAGTGGCCTAAAGCTAGCCCTTGCTCTGTGAAGAAGGTTCAGCAGCCTCAAGCCAGCCTTCACTCTTTGCAGCAGGTTTAGCAGCCCTCAGCGTCACCTTGTGTAGCAGTTTCAGCTCCAAGCCAGATCTAAGCAGTGCCCAGTGCACCAGCCTCAGCTCCTTGCCTGCTCTCTGCATTGCCTGATTCAGCTCCAAGTCTGCCATGTTTAGAAGACTCGCCATTTGATTATTCCGCACCCAAGGCTCCCTTTTTTGACCAACTGACTGTTCACAGCAGCCTCAGCTTAAGCCTGCTCTTCTACTCTTTTGGTTCCCTTTTTAGCAAGCTCACCATTTGGTTTCTGTGCACCCAAGGCTCCCTTTTATAACTAACGGAGGTACGCAACAGCCTAGCAGCCCCTTCATAGTTTCTAGAGTCCTGCCCTTCCTTTTTGACTATTTATTTGGCTGCCCTTTTTCCTTACTATTTTAGTTTTCAAAGAAATGTTTATTTGTTAAAAGAAAACTCATAGCAAGAGCTGGGTTCGAACTCCCGACCTCCAGCATGCAAGTCATATGCCAAAGCCATTACACCAATGGGCCACTTGATAACTTAACCTATAACTGAAAAGGGCAGGCAAAAAGTTTCCAAGTAATCGCAGGGGAATTAATCTAACTGCAGATGTTTACAAAGAAAGTATACTACTGTAATAATTTGAGCTATGTGAATATCATTATATCATCATTAATTTATTTAGATACGTGATTCCATCTTAAATTCCCTATTAATCAAATTCTAAAAAGTATGCGTTTTTTTACTGCGATAACGAGCGCAAGTATTGATAGAAAAGGTTAAAACTTTTTATGAAGTATATAAACTGAATATAATCAGCACATATAGGAGCACATAAAAACGTTTCCAAAATAACCACAGTATATAACTGAATAATAAAAATGTTTATGAAGAACGTGGAATAATGGTGTGTATTTTTATTTAAACTACCAATAACAGCCATATACAGTTTACATAATATGTTCTATATTAATGACCTTCAGACATGTTATGCTCCTCTTCTTTTTATGCTCAGCTACAAAAATTCCTTTAGTTGTAAAATTCCATATTAATATTCAATATTAAGCGGATTTAACCATGCACAGTAAAGAAATTAAATAATAATTTCACTAACAAGCAAGGCACAACGAGTGCTGCCTGTTGGTCATTTTGGCCAGCCAATCACGTACTGTGGTAAAGTGCGCTAAACTGTAATAATTTCACGCAATACAGGGTTTTACCGTGCATTTTGAATGGCTGCATCTGTAGATATACAGTGGTGTGTTAGAAAGTTTGTGAACCCTTTAGAATTTTATGTATTCTGCAAAAATATGATCAGATCTTCATCTAAGTCATAAAAATAGATAAAGAAACCAAATAAAACAAACAACACACAAAAGGATATACTTTTTCATTCATTTATTGATCAAAATGATTCAATATCAAATGCCTTTGTCAGAAAAAGTATGTGAACCTCTAGGATTATCAGTTCAGTTAAGGGGATAATTAGAGTCAGGAGTGTCAATCAATAGGATGACAATCAGGTGTGAAATTGGGTGGCCCTGTCCTATTTAAAAAATACTGTATAAACCTGAGTCTTCACTACCAAAGTCTGGTCTTCACCACATAGGTTTGTGAACACATGCCATGCCTCGACAAAAGGAGATTTCTGAGGACCTCAGAAGAAGAGTTGTTGATGCTCATCAGAATGGATAGTGTACAAATTTTAACAGAATTGTTACTCTCCCTAGGAGTCTATTTTTCTAGGAGATCACAAAGAACCCCAGGGTAACGTCTAAGGCTAATGTCAGTGTTCATGAGTCCACCATCAGGCAAACACAGAACAAGAATAGTGTTGATGAGAGGATACCAAGGAGAAAGCCACTACACTCCAAGAAGAACATTGTTGCCCGTTTCAAGTTTGCTAAAGATCACCTGGATGAACCAGAAGACTACTGGAAGGATATTCTGTGGATGGATGAGTAAAAAATATAACTTTTTGGCTTAAATGAGAACATTGTTTGGCGAAAACAAACACTGCATTCCAACATAAGATGTTCATCCCAAACGGGAAACGGTGGTGGCAGTATCATGGTTTGGGGCTGTTTTAATGCCACAGGACCAGGACAGCTTGCCATCATTGATGGAACTATGAATTCTGGATTGTACCAGCAAATACCAGCAAATTCTACAGGAGAAAGTCAGGGTATCAGTCCATGAACTGAAGCTCAACAAAAGGTGGGTCTTGCAGCAAGACAACGACCCTAAACACACAAGTAAGTCTACCAAAGAATGGTTCAGAAGAAGAAATTTTGCGCTTTGGAATGGCCTAGTCACAGTCCAGAGCTTAATCCAATAGAAATGTGGCAGGACCTGAAGCAGGGAGTTCATGCAAGAAATGTTCATCCCTGAGGTGAAGCAGTTCTGTAAGGAGAAATGGGCCAAAATTCCTCCAAGCCAATTACAAAGGGTTCACAAACTTTCTACCACCACTGTATGTCAAGTTTTAAAAAGTTACCTTTGTCCCTGGAACACCTTGAAGACCCTAGAGAAAAAAAAAAAGTGTTTTTAAAAATAGTAGTTCAAAAGGTATTAAAAATATACAACATTAAAAATGTGGGAGCATTCTTCCTTGCACCAGCAAGTTTAAATCATTCTACAAACTGCAATTATTCAACTATTTGCCGTGCCCTTTCCCTAACTTTACAGTACAGGATTATTTTCTATAAAATTATGCACTTATTCCATGCACTTTACAGACTGGTGGTGCACTTTACCATGCGTCCTTGTGGGCCAGGGGGACCAGGAGGGCCAGGCGGAGAGATCATTTGAACCTGAAACACGACAACAAAAAAATAGTGAGGTCTTAATTTCTGCTTGCAGTGCCATGTAAATCTGAGATATGTTCTTCACCTCACGAAAGCCTCATATCAATAAAAACACAATCCTGTAATTAAGCAGGTCACATTTCAATTTTGAGAAGTTCAAGTGCGGAGCTGCATAAGCAGACATTAGCTGCAAAGAAACAAGTTGCCCATGCTAAAAAGTAGAAGATACACAATGTTTTGGCTTTAGCACCTTCTTCAACTGAAGGATTCATACCAGAAGAAGGAGAAACAGCCAAAATGCTATGCCTCTTCTTTCTACTTTTCTGCATGGGTTTAACCTTTACATGTTTCAATGTCTATCCCAATGCAACGAAAAATACTTTACATATAAAGTAAAAATATGCTCTACCATGTAGGTCTTAATACCAATTTGTGGTTGAATCATTCCAGCTTTTTATATGATATTTATTATATTGTGTAAAACTCACAAGGGTATCTTCCAGGCTTGACAAGATTGAGTCCCCTTTCTCTCCTTTTTGTCCATCAATACCCTAAAGCCCCCAGAATGAAAAATAAATAATGGAGTTATTCTATCAGTTCTTTAAACCAAGAATATATATTAACATGTATTACTATTATCTTGACCAGAATGTAGACAATTTCAGATGTGTTTGCAACCAAAAGTATTGTCAAATGCAATGAAAATTAATGACTCATGACTGTGCCTCATTTAAAATAGTTATCTTTTTCCCTCCCTTTGTGTGGTGCTCTTCTCTTTTAAAACAATTTCCACTATATATCAATTAACAAAACAGGTCCATCATGTACTGTAGCTCTTTAATAAGTGGTTTGGTAGGGAATTCAGCTATTCCTTGATTAGTATACACTTCATGTACTGTATCATCAATATGTAGGAACAAGACTATGTACTGTAAAACCAAACTAGTGGTTTTGAATACAGATTTTTCATGCTAGTGAATACAAAACAGTAGTCTATGTCTCTAGAAAGACATTGATATCTAAAATTAAATCACACTTACAGCAGGCCCAGACAGGCCCATTTCCCCTTTCTCTCCTTTCAGACCAGGCATTCCAGGAGTACCACTGTCTCCTTTCAAACCCTTTGGGCCCTGCATTCAGAAGGCAAAGGAAACATTTTAATATAATTATACCCATTTTCTCGTGTATGTGAAAAAAAACAGTCTAAATAATTCATTTTTTCTCCCAAGCCTTTAGAAAAACAGAGACATAGTTAGAGAATATATTCTGAGACTTAAGAACAATGTTATTCAATTTTAATATTGATGTCAGAGTACATTCCAGCCGATGTGAAAAACCACAGAATGCTTCTAACAAAGAAAGTGTTACATGTTATTGCCAAGTCCAGTTAGCTGTGTGTTTCAGGTGCTAATTGAAAACTTGCTGGAACTCCATACTCAAGGATGAGGGTTGCCTACTTATACATAAGACATTCCTATGGACAGCATCACTTCCTTATAGTTTTATACAGAGCTCTTGGGGCTTCAGATTTAACTTTGTCATCACAACCCTTCCCTTTCTGCAGGAATGCAGTCATTAACTCTTTGAGAACTGTCATTGTAACTGCTGATCAAATACAAGAAAGCTATCTGATTGGAACTTTATATTTTTCACAGGCCACAAGTTACATAAATCATAAATCAAGTCATATGCAATGCCACAGTAGCATCTTCCAGCAGTTGTGTTGGTGCTGGTAGGTGCTGGCACCTCTTTTTGGGCCTCTTCCACCTGTAGGTGTGCACTTGCTCTTGGTGAAGATTGTCTTTTTCTTGGCCATTACATCAAGATGAGGAGTGGGAGAGCTCCAGGCTCTGACATTCAGTGCTTAGTCAGTCTTCATAGCCACACTGTGGCCTAACCCCATCTTTGTGCTTAATCAGCCTTTTATGTGCACCAATTCTTTTGTGTCCAAGTTCCAGTAGCTTCACCATGTGTTGTGCCCCATCAGGGAACTGGAAATCTATACATAAAAGGCTGCATCTTTCAGAGCATAAAGTATGAGTACCTTATTGTGCTCTTCACTTGCCACCATCCAGGTATGCTGATCTCCAAGCACCAGCTAACCAGGTGGATTGTAGAGACTACCCAGTTGGTCTACAAAAACTATGGCTTTCCCAATGTCCTTGGCTTCACTGCAATCTTCATTATAGACCCTCTACAACAAAACGCCCATAGGACCTTTGCTTGTAAGCACTGTGCTTGTAAGCAGTGACTGCATTTGAACTGAAAGAGAATACTAAGATATCATCATATAATCCACCTAAAAATAAATTAATGACTTAAATGTGGTAACTCTAAATTTTGAACTCGACAAAGATGAGTAAATAATTTTCACATGAGCCCAGCTTTGTAAGGCAATAAGTTCAAGAATACATATACATATCCAAGACATAGCAAGGTCCAAATAAATAATGTAATGTTTCCAGTGGATTGGCACTTATCTCCATGAGATAATGATTGTGTTTCTTTTAGAAAACCAGTATTATGATATGCTTATGCTTCTTTCTGCTTTTATGTGTTCATAAAGTAAGCTATGAAGACTCTTAATTATGAAAACAGCAAGAAATCTGTGGTTTTACATTTTGGTGAAACATTTCACCACCTGGACAGTAGAATCTACAGGCATGTTAGACATATCTACAATCAATAATTACCTTTTCCCCATCAACTCCAGGTGGTCCTGGTAATCCCAGTTCACCCTATTCCGCAGATGAAAGTAACAATTACAGTCTTAAGTTTATGAAGATCAACATTCTGGGCAAATGCATAATATAAATCATAATTTTGCATCACTACTGCCAGGCACTGCTGCCCAATTCACTAGACAATTTCAAAGAGTACATACTGTATTATTATTTTTTAAAAGAAGCGTTAAGCTTTCTTTGATTAAACATCAACATTCTGCAAGTTATTAACAGACAATAATTTGTTTCTAATATAGTTTCCTTCTGGATTTTTGATGCCACACTCACAGATGGTGAATTGGTTTCCAAATAAACACATTCAAGTGAATTCTACTTTAAAATTGCACATCTTTGCAGCTCAAAGGCTATTTCTCTCATTCAAAACTATGACAGCGTTACATTGTTTACAGAAGAGCTGTGTTGTAAACAACTGAGCTTAATTTTTATTGAGAAACTGTTTTCAAGAAAATTGTAATTATAATGAACTGAACATTTCTTAGCTGTCAGACAATCTCTTGAATGTCACTTGTGCTGTGTGAGTAATAAGGCTTTTCATGATGACAACACCATTGGTTTACCTTTGGTCCTGGCTCTCCCATTAGACCTGGGGGACCAGGAGGACCAGGAGGACCCTGTGGAAGGACAGTAAAGATAAGGTCTAAAATACGGAATCTGAACACTGGACAGGGTAGCAATACCCTGTGGGTATGTGGATAGTATGCTATTTACCAGCAGCCATATCACCCTGCAACTCACAACTGGCAACCCACTGAAGCTAAGCAGATGTGAGCCTGGTCAGTACCTGGATGGGAGACCTCCTGGGAAAAACTAAGGTTGCTGCTGGAAGAGGTGTTAGTGGGGCCAGCAGGGGGGCGCTCACCCTGCGGTCCATGTGGGTCCAAATGCCACAGTATAGTGATGGGGACACTATACTGTAAACAGGTGCCGTCCTTCGGATGAGACGTAAAACCGAGGTCCTGACTCTCTGTGGTCGTTAAAAATCCCAGGGCGTTTCTTGAAAAGAGTAGGGGTGTAACCCTGGCATCTTGGCCAAATTTCCCATTGTCCCTTACCAATCATGGCCTCCTAAAAATCCCCCTCTATGAATTGGCTACATTACTCTGCTCTCCTCCCAACTGATATCTGATGTGTGGTGAGCGTTCTGGTGCACTATGGCTGCCGTTGCATCATCCAGGTGGATGCTGCACATTGGTGGTGGTTGAGGGGAGTCCCCATTACCTGTAAAGCGCTTTGAGTGGAGTGTCCAGAAAAGCGCTATATAAGTAAGCAATTATTATTATTATTATTATTACCACACTGGACAGGTAGGATAAAACATTTTGTGAACCACTAAAATTAAGTTTATTTTTACATAAAACTGTGTAAGGGATGTGTGAAAATATGATAAAGGAAATACAATTTGGAATTTCCCTGTGAGCTTATTTTACCTCTCCTACAGCAGCAAATTACAAAAGTGTCGAGATGAAGTCAAGAAAGTAGGTGTGGCCAGTCAAACAGTATTAAAAGTAAGGGTAGTTGACACCACAATGGGCGTGGTCATGCTCCCATTCATCCCTGTCACACCCCCTTAGGTTCCTTTTCTTCCTCTTACACGCACTCGGAACTCCACATTCCATTGCGTCTTGGCCCTTTGTCTTCAGAGTCCCAACTTCACCAAGTTGATCCTGTTGCTCTCACTACTAGGGACCTCCTGCTCCTATTCCATTAGGCCACTGTTTCACACACAACCAGTGCCTCGGACTCCCATGTTTTGAAATCCTCTCCACACTACACACTGTGTAGTCTCTTCCGCACTACACACTGTCCCTCTCTAACACACACTCAGAAACCTCTCTGGCGCCTCACTCTCACGCCCTTAGGTTGTGAACTCACAGCTGCCAGCACACCCCACTCACATCCCTGATACCAATGTATTGCTGGGGGGGTCCCTCTACCACACAACCCACTCTGGTCCACACACACTAAAACACTAATCAAATCACAACTCACTCATGAGTGGACACCGACAGCCCTGCTCTCTCACACCCTAGCAGGATGCTGTCCCTTTAAATCTTTCGGCGATCTCCTAAAGCTCCATTACTTCTATTATTCTCCTCCCAGACTGACATTCTCACTCTTTTCCTCACAGGCTATTCCTCTCACAATCCCCTCTGGGATTGTCATTCCCACGTGCTCTTCTAACATCCCCCTGACTAGATTCTCACACCCGCTACTGTCATGCTTCAGCCTGGTTCTCTCACAGCAGAGCCTCCACATTCATCCTCTCACCACTGCAGCAATAGCAAGACTGCTGGATCATTTCTCCATAAAGCATTCAGAATAGTTTTAAACTACTCCTACACCTGCAGTTCATTCCACTTATCACATCAGGTGTGGTTTTTACAGCAACGTCTTCCCCAATCCAGACACTCCCTGCATTGCAACTACAATATTCAAAGAAGCATGTGGATTCGGAGCCAGGCAATAACAAAAGCTCTCAATAAACATTATGTTGTTTAATGTGCCATGTTAATTGTATAATCCACACTCTTTGTCATCAATTATTATTTAAGCAATGCATCCACATTTTACTAATGGAAGCACAGAGGTCATATAAAATAGATCAGAGGCTCAGTAGAATACTATTCCAGATGAAATACTTGGTGTTGATCAAAGGTATGTTCAATATTACAAATTGAAAAAAAATATTACTTTATGATTAATTACATTTACTAATATACAACTGATGTACTGTATAGGAAGTGTTATTATTTTTCAACAGATATCCATAAATGCAGCCTGAACACTTACTGGAATTCTGTGGTTGGGTTTTACAATATTTATAGTTCCAAGATGGAAACTGACCCATGAGACCTTACAAATGTAAAGCCATGCATAACATCCATGCTAGTAAAGAGCTCAAGACTGCTTACATTTCAGACATGTTAGTTCAGAAAGGATGCATACAAGCTGAATTGCAAACCGGTTTAAAAATCCTTTACTTAGATTTCCTTTTAACAAGAGAGTGATTTAATTATTTCTTTGTGAAAAGGAAAACAAAGCTTGAAATAATAACAAAGACACATAAATGGAATACAAAAATTGAGTATATACTGGTATTCAGACAAAATATTCAATTTCTAAACTTACTTGTTTGACAAAACAAAAAATAAAATAAACATCATAAAATATATTAAGCTTTTTACACCAAATATCATTAAACATTTTAAAACTTTAAAGAATAATATTTTTTTTCTCAACTGACATGCAATAAACCAACAATTTAATCACGGGTATAAATACATTGGAAAAAAGGATAAGGTTAATTTAAAAAAAACAATTTCTAGATCAATAGTTTTCCAGTTTTTTTTCTTTTTAAAACAGTAGGAGTCTCTTAAAAGAATCTCATCTTGTTCCTGCATTTATTAAGTTGGTATATACACAATTTTACCTCACTGTAATGCATTCTGCAGAGATAATGAAATATTAGTTATTCTAATATATATTTTGAGCATTTGCAAAGTTTAAATATTCACAGCACACAAAAGATGTGGGTTAGAAAAAGAAAGCCATGCAATTCTGCTGATTACCGCAACACTGATAGCCCGGATTGCCTGGGAATAATAAAGATCACAAGATCAGTGCTTCTAAATGAAGCAAAGTTGGTACAGAGTACATACTTTTGGTTTCCTGCCAGAAATAACAATGCAAAAGACTTCCACAAATAAAAATGTACACTGTTTGTGTATCTGTAATTCATTTCATTTTTAGGGAATAAGATAATTTGACAGAAGGTTTGTAATTACTGATACTTTGCTTTAATGCATTGACTGTGTAGAATAGCATGGTTAAGGTATCCATAACATTAAACTATAAATGCAGTAAATCCTGTTTGAAACAAAAACTATTAAACTTAGAAGGTTAGTTACACTTTCACAAAAAATGAGACTTCTCTTTACAGCTCTGCTGAAGGTGACTGCCTCTGTTTGGTTTTAAACTCAGAAGCATTATCCATCCTTGTTTTGTTAGACCTCACTGTTACTTTTGACATTGTTAACCATAGACTCCTCCTCCAAATAAATATAAGGCTGCTTTTATGTGATTTGCTTCCTATCATTCTAACTGAAAGCTATTTGTGACTATCATCACTCAAAGACCAGAGGTTTCTTAAATTAACAAGTTACACTCAATTAATCAACCTAAAGCTGTGGTCAATCTTTAGATAAGGACAGGGGTTGGAATAAGGACAATCTTTTACTTGGCTACATTATCTGTCATCATGAAGTTCATTTTATTTGTTAAACATAACACTCATATCTATTGTTACTGTTCGAAATGTCTGGTATTGATCCAAGAGTCTTTAGTTTTCCAAGATGTCAGTTAAATATTAAATCTTGGGTGGAACAAAATTCTACAGAGCTAATTACTAACAAAACAGAGGTTATACGTTTGGAACCCTTGTACAAACTGTACAATTTGGATAACTTTAGCATGGCCATCAATGGTTTGAACATTTATCAACTACCCAGCTGTAACACCCTGGCATTTATAATTTGAAACCAGATCGATTTGAACCAAATCTACGTTCTACAAGAACATCACTTTAAAAAAAAAAAAAAACTCACCTAATATTTTGACAATGAAAAGTGAAAAACAAACCAGAAGACACATGTGGAGACTATGTACAAGTGCATTTAAAACTGAGAAGAGGAAGCACTTTACCCAAACAGTTGTGGGGGTCTGGAACAAGCTATTTAGGCAATAACCTGGTTTCTTTCTAGCAACAGCTGGATGAGGTCCTTGGACAAAGTGGATATTAACTACCAAACACATTAGATGAGCTGGGGCTGGCATCATTACATTTGTAACCATTCCTATGTTTTTATTTTGTATGTTAAGTTTATGATTCTTTCTAAAAACAAATAAACAAAGCATAATATAATCTGGCTCCTTTTATTTTAAAAGATTTACTGAGTGTTTGCATTCCATCCTGACTGCTTTGGTCACTGGATTTTGGTGCATAGTTGCTCCATAATGAGGCATCATACATTGGAAAGTCTTTCTCTATTAATGGAGCAAAACAGTGGACGGTTGTACATAATGATGATGTATGAGTTTCCAGTTCATTTAAAAAAAACAAACATAAAAAGCATTTCTTTTTTTCCAAACAATTTCTGATGTTGAATATACATGTAAATGCTACATACATTTATATGTACCGTTTTTTAATTTTTTACTTGTTGTATTTATAACCTGCTTTGAGAGGTTCCAACAATAAAGGCCTTTGTACAACCATACAACCATCAAAGACACAGTAATACTCCACTTTACAGGTACTGCAGATTCTAGTTGACCATTTCCAGATTTTTTTATAAGAAAACTTTCAAATGACTACAGAAGATTTCACAAAGGCATCAGAAATACACAAAACAATAATTTCATAAGGAGAAAAAGCCAAGAAACCTCTAGAGATGTTTATGAGAAGTTTATATTCATAAATCTCTTAAGATTTCTACAAGAAAAAAAAATGAAAACAATTTAAAATTGGTTCTGAGACCAGCCTAAGCCCTCATAAATATTTTCTCATGGGGATGTTTTGCTAACATCTGATGACACTGGGTTTATTTTATCATCCTGTTAATTTAAAAATGGTTTAAAAGTTTCGATCTGAAATTCTATTTACAAATGCTGGTTATAAAGTAAATTTTATCTGATCATTCAGAGCAATTCCACTTCTGAAAAAGAATAAAATCATTTACAAGTGTTTAGGTACATAAGACGATTACCACTGGTAAAAATAAATGGCTTCTCAGTATCTATATTTCTATATATTGTTTAATATAGTGTTTTAAAGTGATTTCAAGTATTGTATGCGGTAATAAAGAAAGAAGCACTCTTTTAGAAAAGATCTGAAGAAGAATTCTTCTATGGAGTTCTGAAAGGAAAGATGCTAAGAAACCTTTGCTGCACTGAATGACTTTGGTACATTAATGTCTTACACTTAACTGCTTTTTAAATATTTATACCTGAAGGGCTTCATGAAGTTTTCCGTTGTAGTCAATAATTTCTGTGGCACCTGGTTGACCTTTCAGGCCAGGTAAACCCTAGGAACAAGTCAATAAGTAAGAGTAATAAAAAAAAAATAATTAGTGATGTCTTTAAAAATAAGACATGATATCAAGGCTTATTATGTTTACTTAGGTGACATGTTTTCACATTTACCTTTGACCTATTCTGTTTCCTAGTTACAAACATTAACTTGTGTGATAATAATGAAATATTGTGTTCTTCTTTAAAATTAAGATTTTATTGCTTGATCAACCCATTATGGATAGGCAATACTGATCACTAATCTTGAAATCTGTTTAACTTGCATTTCAGGCCTGCAGTTTTCATTTTTAAACATTCCTGGTTGTGTGTTTATTTTCACCAGTAGTTGAATGAGATGCCCAAACAAAACTGTGAGATGTATGCAAAGTTTAATAATTAATAAGGACAATTTTTGAAAACATGTTTAATTGTGTGTAATGAGTAATGATACATCATTCAGCTACAACCTAGTGAAGATTGAATTAATGCTAATTACCAGTAAAAGGGATTTGTGCAGTAAACTAAAAACAACACTAATAACTCAACGTGATTTTAAATACACATACTCTGGGCCCAGTCATTCCCTCCTCTCCCTTCTGACCAGGTTCTCCCTGCAGGTAGAGAAGAAATCTACATCAGTATTTACAGGCTATCAGATTTCATGGGACTTACCAACTTCTTCTGCTGTGAAAGGAATCAATCTGGCATACTGTATTCAAACAAATTATTAGCTCATTCAAGCTTATTCAAGTATATAAGAGGTAAAAGAAAAAGAACAGTGGAAGAACATGAGGCCAACATGTATTTTGCATCATTGCATTAGCCTAACATGCTGTCCACATATGTTCTATGTATATGGATGTTTGCCCGTTATGCCTTCCAGCATGTAGGAGCAGCAACATCCTGTTGCTGTTTCTGTAACATTTAGTTTTTATGGGACGGGGTTGTTAGCCATGTGCCCAACCTCCAACATGGAGGATCTGGTGCCCGACGTGGGACACAAACCCATTACCTTGAGTTGAGTCTCATGCTCTACCAACAGAGCTAGTCGTGGCCCTTTTCTATGTATATAACCACAAAAAATATGAGGAAAAGAAAAAAACAAATGACCTCTACTGATTTATGACATATATTCTAGCAACTGTAAAAATTAAATTAAAATTCAGTCTTAGAGTATCTGCTTAGAATGAATCAATGAATATTTACCTTCATTCCATTCTCGCCAGGAATTCCAGGCTGCCCCTTCAATGACAATAAATTAACACAGTAGTTTAACATATAAGTCATCCAGAACAACTGTGCTTACCCACTGCAGCCCAGCATATTCAAGAGATACCTTTACACTCCAAGAAAGGGGTAAAAAAAATCCAAACTCACCATTTCACCATGAGGCCCAGGATCACCCACTTCTCCCTTTTCCCCCTGCCAGAAAACGGAGAAAAAACATTCACCATCTTTACAGGTGCAATCAGTTAGCTACAATTTCTTTCATTGGCTTTAATGTGATTGTGAATTAGTGTGGTGTTGTTGAATGATTTTCATGGAATTAACTATGGTAAAGATTGTAAGTGACTAACACATGGTGTGTACAGGAGTGGGAAGAAAGCCTAAGCCTAATAAGTTGATTCTTAGTGTAGCCTGGGATTCTTCAGAAAAAAGTAGCATACTGTATACTGTATAGTGTGACCACTGTAATTATTTGCTGTCAATGGTTGTTATCTGAATGTAATAACTCATCAGCCAAATGTTTCAGTAATATAACAACCTACATAATTTTTCAAATGATTAAAGTATTAGAAATTTGAGAGGAATGAACCTATTTATAAATATTAAAAAACAAAAAAGGGTTTAGGTGAACAATTTTCCTTCTTGATAAATTAAGCTTTTTTTTCTCATCATCTTATCAGACTCTTACTTTTGTGCCTGGCAATCCGTCCATTCCTGGTTCTCCCTGAGAGCCAGCTGCACCTTGTTCTCCCTGTAAGAGCATTGGAGCATTAAGCCAAACAAGTGAGAGAAACAATTTTGTACAACATCTACAGACTACTGTGGGTCATGAATTTATACAGAAATATTGTTCTAAAAACATCCAGAAAAAATTATTGAGAAAAACACACTTGATGCTGAAAGATATACAGTGCTCCAACTGTTCAACCAGGCTTCTACTGTAGCTATCTTATGGTTAATTTCATAATAAAAATGGTTTGTAAAGTATACAGTGCAAATGAGCCAATAGAAGAGCAGTGTATACAGCACATCACTGTAGTGCACAGTGTGCACAATGCTCTCTATAATGGCTTTTGAAGACTGCAAAAATGAAATTGTTGAGAATTTGTAATGTAGAACAAATAAATATCCATAGATTAAGTTATTTTGATGTCTAATTACAATGTCACAACTTCCATGTCAAATTAATTGTAGTATGTGTGATAGTCACGGTTCCGCACGGGGTCGTGCCCCCTGCCGCACATTCCGGCCCCCACACCTGGGGCGCGAACCCGGGTCTCTGGCCTAACACAACAGGGCTCCAACCGTGTGAGCTAAAGGAGACCTCCCCCAGCCCAGGCAGCTGAGGACCCAGATACACGAAGTGAGGGCGCTGATATCACCACACTAGCTCCGCTAAACCCTCCCCTGCTGAACTTCAGCTCGACGAAGGACACTCCACACTCCCGCCCGAGTCACGGCACCAATGTGACAGTCACGGTTCCGCGTGGGGTCGTGCCCCCCCCTGCCCGTTCCGACCCCCACACCTGGGGCACAAACCCGGGTCTCCGGCGTAACGCAACAGGGCTCCAACCACTTGAGCTAAAGGAGACCTCCCTCAGCCCAGGCAGCTGAGGACCCTGATACGCGCAGTGAGGGCGCTGACGTCACCACACTAGCTCCGCTACCTATGCACAAGAAAACCTTGACCTGAAAAAAAAAAACTTTTCTTTTTCTTAACTAAAGGATTCATAAAAGCTTTAGCACATAACTAAAATGTGCTATGAAAGGGTGGGCAATCAATGGGTTACACTGAAAGTGTGCTGATGGCCTCTTTAGGTGACTAATCACAAGGTATCCAAACAAAAGTTATTCTCCTTGATAAACTTGAAGCACACAGGGGGAGAGGGAAAAATATCTACTGCTAATCTCCCTCTAAAATTTCTGATCAAACAGAATCTGGCTGGGTGATTTAAAAGGCATGGCATCACTATGGGATATCAGAAAGCCTCTTTCCTCTGGCCTGATAGCATGTTTTGGAATCCGACTAGGGTTTCACATAAAACATGAAAGGACTGTCTGAGTTTACAGTGTAAAGGGTCACTATGCTGGTCGGAGTCTGTTGTAGAAAAACTGAAGCTCTTCCTCATTCATCAGACTAATTTACTGACCTCAAAGAAGGATGCTGAGGTGGGGAAAAAACAAGTGGGTTTCATCTACAGTATCTTAAGAGTGGCTGAGATTTAGAAGAGCAAAGGTATTTAAGTAAGAAGGGAAAAACACATTTGGGAACCTCTAGCAAATATCCCCTAGTAATTTCCTGTTGTACTTTCTGTGAAGATTTATATTCGACATGCTAACCATGTATTCTGAAAGGACTCTAATCATACAAGGGGAAATTATTTTACAGTACAGTGTATCAGGCAACAGGGAAAAGTGTATAATATAATGAGAGCAGAATGAAGCAAAGGCTTTAAGTGTATGACATGCCTACTGTACAAAGAATACAGAAATAAATACAATAACTGTAGTAAACTGCAACGGTTATGACTGCATAGCTCTATATTTGCAAAAATCTTTTCTATCACTTTAAAGTTAAAAGTTTTCCAATAAACTTTTTTTAATGAAGACATTGGATGTTCAAAGAGGAATACAAATGCTGCTTGATATATGACATATATGACATTGTTTTACTTTTGTCTTTCGTGAGAGTGGGTGGGATTGAAGCAAACCAAATGCTTTAATGTGCCTGCTACTGACCTTAGGCCCAGGAAATCCCTGTTGCCCTGGAGGACCTTCTTCACCATCTTCACCCTGGCAAAATCAATGCATTGACAGTACAGTAATTTAAATTCAAGAGCTAAATTTTAAATAGCAGACCCAACAAGACGATGAATTAAATTTTCTAAAACCTGTCTAACATTTTTTTCAAAGAGCAATAAAAACAGTATACATTTTTTCAAAAAATCAGGAATTTGAGACACTGAGTAATAGGTTTGTACATACTGTATGAGTAAGTTAAAACCCAAATTAGAAGATTAATGAGTTTAACCTCATAGCAGAAAAAAAGGAACACAATGTGCTCCAAGCACAAAGTTTACTCGATCTGGGATGGTAATTATGTGACCAGAAAAGAGGAAGTGTCGATAATATACTGTAAGTCTGTAAAAGTCGGTGATTTTCAAAGTCCCATACACTTTGATCAAGAAGAAAAGTCCATCTTCACGATGGATAATTATTTGCAACCGCATCTATTCTTCAGGCTATATTTCAAAATCAGATTACACATTTAAATTTATGTACAGAACAATTTATGTTTCAAATGTACAGTATATTAACATTGGTTACTCTGTGCTACAGAAAAAAAAACTCAGTAAAACTCAGTGTTGAAATGTCACAAAATTAACATTTGCTGAAAGTAACTTATGTTGCTGTAGATTGAGAAGTGAAACTTGTAAATTGACGGATGAACTGCTGACAGATGGGAAAAAAATCAATTGTTTTTTTTTTCTGAACTCAGATCCTTGATAACCAAACTCTTACCCTTATTCCTGGAGGCCCACGGGGTCCCTATAGATAGAAAGAGCATCAGAGCAAATTCATATTGTGTACTGTGCAATTTCAAAAGAGATGTAAGAACAGTAAGCCAGGAGAATGAATGATAACTGTTTTACTGTACATTTAAGGCAACAGATTGTAATTTGGAGCTCATTTGTGTTTCTCTTTCACCAAGTTCAGAATTGTTAAAGTTTTAACGTTAAACAAACCTGTCACCCATAGAAAAACATCAGATATATACATAATTCACATTATAGACATTTACTGTATACAAAAAGCCACAATGTCAAAACAATACACCATACCAGTTAGTCCTCACAGATAGAAACTATGTCATCTTATCTTATGAAGTTTATTTAAAAAAAACACTGCACCATTTAATTTGCTATGTAAATACTTTAACCAAATAATAAATACTATACCCAAGATGAAAAAATCTGTAACATATAAGGATGGTTCTCCAGTTATTTAAAGTCTGCCATAAAATTAGCACATACCTCAATCCCATCTGCACCACGAAGACCCTAAACAGACAAGAGAGATTTCCACTTACAACGTCTAAAGACTTGCAGGATTGTTCACAATAATAGCAATCATTGGTTACATCCGCATCCTGATATTGGAACTCTGTTGTCCTTTAGACAATGTGTGCTTGTGTGTCCTAACATTGACTGGATCCCCATACAGAAAATAGTCCTGCCTTTTGCATTATGCTTCCAGGGTAGGCTTTAGGGTGAAGTACAACTTACCAGTTGTAGGATCTTTTCTGAGGATGGATTGATAATTAGGTGCTTTAAAACAAGTCATTATCCCTGTAGAATAAACCCAAAACCTACTGTAGGACCTTGAAACCTACGATATTTTAAATATCAAGATCCAAATACTCTTGATATTTAAAAGAGGCAAGAGCTACCTGCTTAAAGAGCAAAATTTAAGTTGAATTATTGTGTAATTAATATAATCAAAATTAAATAGACTAAATTTAAAAGTTGAACCTCACAACATTCTGAAATTCTGATCAGTTTCTAGTAAACCTCTATTTTCATCTCAGGCAGGAATTCAAAGTTAACACTAGATGCCAGTGTTCTCCAAATCAACACAAAAGGAATGCGGCAGTATCTGGCACGCCATTAAGAACAAGTGCTTGACTAGTTGTGGCTCACACTGCTTTTGTGATTGACATACTTTTGGATCTCTCTTATATTGAAATAAAACCAGCAAAAGAAGGTTCTTTTAGCACAGATTCTGGACACTTACTATACCACACAGGTGACATTTTGGGGTTTGCTAAACACGTGTGACTGTACCTGTGATCGAAAGGGGAGGGACCCTAAGATCAGGGTGTGATTGAACAATGTATCTTATACAACCATTTCCTGCACAAGTCTGGGGCAGTTAGCTCTGGCCCAACCCAAAACTTCACAGGGACACTGTCAAGAGTCAAGAGCACTTGTTAAGAAAGTTTCAAAAAGCCCCTGCCGAGTGGAGTACTTGTGCTGCTCTGGAATGTGTGTCTTTTGGAGTTAGTTTTTATCTGATGTGCTCTGGGTGTGGGTAGACAGTTTTGAATGTTGTAATCACTAGGTATATAAAAAGAGCACTTAAACAATACTAGTGTTGGTTGTTGTTCTGTACATACAGTGATTTTGAGAGATAAATAGTACCTATAGCTAGGGAAGAAGGGCCCTAATTGTTAGGTGGCATAACTGTCAGCAAAACAAAGGTATTTCTTGCATTTAGGGGTCACAATCTGTACCTTTACAATTCTAACTCAATATGACATGTATTATTAAATTAAAATGGATAATTCATTTTCACACCTTCACTGAATTTTGATAAAATCTAATAAAAGAAACACCATATTCAAAATATAACCTATTTTTTTAGTTAACCATTAGGACATTTTTATCACCTGTCAAAATAATCTATTGGCATTTTGTATTGCATGCACATATACCGTATAAAGAGTTTACTGGAAAAAGCTCATCTCATTTGATGTGATTCTCAGCTTAAAACCAGCTACCCACTTTGTTCAAGTCACTAGGAACAGACACTGATACTCTTGTAATTATTAAAACATCTAAATAAAGCCTTTTTCCCTTCCCCAATGCCAAAGTATTTTACCAACAATTTTCGTTCTAATTTTCTATGCTGTATAATGAACATTTGAAACTATGAGATCCAGATATTGCAGTTTTTATCTTGATAATTTAACTCTAATGTACGGAAGCGCATTGCTGCCACTAAGTAAAAAAAACTGCCCCCTTATCTCGTAATAACGAATTATCTTGTAATTAGGTGATAGCAATGCTTACGTCGGTGTATGTTCAACCTGTTACATTGTGCACTGAATCCATGTAGAAGCTGCAATGAAATTGGTACTTTCGGTTTAATGATTGTGTCCAGCCCTGCAGAAACTGTACAGATTTTGACTGGGATTTAGTCATAATGAAATCTTGCAATTTTAAGCAAATATGAACAGAATCATTACAAGCATGAGGACCAGTTTGGTGGGATTTAGAGATCAAAGCAATGATAGTTCTGTTATGAACAGTTACACATGCAATCACTTACACTGCTTAAAACTGTAAGTACGCATGTAACGATATACTGTAGGTATTGTAACGGACACGGCCGAAATTACAAGTTGTGTGAGCCGGTTGCCAGCACAGTGATGTAACCACCTTTCCCTGTGAATAGCAGTGGCCTCAGCCGCCGGGTTGAGGGGAGATCTCCCTTAAGCTCAGCCGGCTGGTTCCCTGTTGAGTGACACAGCGGTGGAGGGCTGACCAGAGGCGGGAGCCACGAGAGAGCAAACTCACGAGAACCCAAAACATTATAGTATTAAAGGAATAAAAGGTTTATTACATGCTGAAAAGAGAAGAAAAGAAACACAACGTTTTGGCTGTGAGGGCTTCACAGCTGAAATATTTTGTTACTTTTTTTTATCTTTTCAGCATGGAATAAACATTTGATAAATAAAGAGAAAAAAGCATGGAATAAATAAAGAGAAAAAAAGTAACAACATTTTGGCTGTGAATATATAAATTAATATTGTAATTAATTTCTTTAGATATGCGATTCCATATTATATTCCCTATTTGTAAGTCTAAGACTTGGATGTTATATCTCAGCGACTCCACCCCGCCCCCGGCAGATTTCTCCTCCCACTGTTCCACAAACACCAATCATAAGAAGTCAGGTCCACATACTGTATACTGAAACAGAAGTGCACACGGCAATGAACGCCAATGTGATATATCATATATAATATTTATAAATATATATAGTATTTGTTTAATATTTTTCTTAATCCAAATTTTAAGTTAAATTACTCGTTTCTGAAATTTGTACAAAATATAGATGTTCTTAATGTGGATGTAGACCAGTGAAAGAGGCACATTGTGTTCGCAACAAGCTATAATAACAAACTGTTTCTACACATCCGGTATATTGATAAGTTGTTCTCCAATTACTGGCCATTGTAAAAATAACCCTTCTTCACTCCTTTGTTTAACTTAAAGAATTTCATGACGAAATCCTTAATCATGAAACTATCATGTTAATCTAGATACACACACTCACGCTAGAGTACATTTTGCCGGAAACATCCTCCCAGAGTAAATCTTTGGACTGCGCAGTAGTGTATTGTACGATATACTGTTTAAAGTTTAAAATTTAAAATTGAACTGTTGGCTGATTACTGGCTGCTGAAATTTGGATTAGAACAAAATACACATTCTCTCAATGCAGATGTAAACCTTGTAGCGGCAAGGCTTATTAATAATACAGGACTTAAGTTTGCTGCTCCCTTGCCAGTCTCTCTCTCCCTCATCTTAGTGATGCTGGAAACAGGGAGGCCATTTCACCACCATTTAAGGTGTTTTTCTATCTGATAGAGTTTCCTGATAAGGAACAAGTCCCAAGGCTGAGATTCTCCAGCCACCCCAATGAATGGTCATCTCTGGCACCTTACTGTCTGGGAGATTCCAAGGGAGAGTCTCATCCCAAGGTTTACAACCCTAAGGTCAGAGAGCATTGTTACTCATCCTCAACCTTGATCAGCCAGTCATCCTGCCTGGTAGTCTCGAATGCCCGTGGAACTTTCAACCAATGAACAACCGTAGCTCCTCCAGATAAAAGAGGCAGCACAAACCCCAGAAGGTCTCCCTCCAGGACATTCTCAGACTCATCTTGGACAATCATGACAGCCAGTGTGTCTGAGTACCAGGACATTACTTTGTTCTAAGAATCAAGACCGGAGGTTGCCCGCATGTAACCAAAGGATCCACCTGAGGTTAGCCCAGCAGCAAGCCACATGAATTGCCGGTAACCCACCATGAATGCTCACCTGATCAATGAGTGAACTACGGTCAGAACTGTTGACAGCTGAATCTCAGTATTTAGGACTAGCGCTACATCGGGAACGAACCGGTCTAAAGAGTGTGACTTGCTTGGACCCTCAGTCACTTTTCATGTGCACAAACTCTGCTAGTTCAGCCAGGACTAACTAGCTGGTCTTTAGAGAGTCACTGCCAGTGCACCGCAGCAGGAATCTCTCCCTCCTTCTCCGACACCTCCAGCCGCACCAGGACTGCCTGGCACCGGGCCAGAGGACACCGACTGGACGCTGCAACAGCCTGTTGCTGTTCCTTTGTGTCCGCGGGAGATCTGAATCCACATAGATTGGATGAGTATTCAACATTCAGCATTACAGCATGATAATTCAATTGTTACCTCAACCCCAGTTGATATAAATTCCTATGAGTGATGTACTTGCTTTTGAGTATCTAGTGTAGAAGTTGTAATCAAAGCTCATTAATGAAATCGTATACAGATGCAGCCATTCAAAATGCGCGGTAAAAACCCGCGGTACGGTAACCTACCCACAAGCCACCGCGGGGCACTGGAGGGTACCGCAGGGCAAGTGATTGGCTGGCCAAAATGACCGACAGGGGCACTCGTGGTGCATTGGTTGGTAGTGCAAAGATTTAATCATTTAATGTCTTTACTGTGCACATTTTAATCCGCTTAGTTTTGAATATTTATATGGATTTTACCACTAAAGGGAAATTTTAGTAGCTGAGCATAAAAAGAAGAGGAGCATAACGCATCTGAAGGTCATAAACGATATTAATTTAGGAACATAAACATTACTGTATGTATGTAAACTGTACTGTGTATGGCTGGTCTTGGTAGTTTAACGAAAAAATACACACCAGTCTTCCATTTCTCCCTAAACATTTTAAGCATGAAAGTTTTATGAAACGGTACCCAAATATGCGATTGCTGTATAGAATTAATTTTAATTAAAAAAAAATATTTAACACGAACATTAAGCTGTTTACATCTTCCGCCTGAGAACAGTCACCCGTTGCTACCCAACGCAGAATGGTGATTGGCTGACACCATCTGACACCCCTCTGATTGGAGAAAAAAGACGTGCTGGTTTGTTATACCAGGAAGAGGATTTCTTTCTATTCAAAACGTGTATTTTAAAAGTTTAAGAAGTAAAAACCTTACAGCGTACAGATTTCTAAACTGATCAGGATCGTTATCTTTGTCTTATGCATAATAATGTTCACCGCTCTGTCCAGCAAATTAATAATAAACTTTATTTTATATAGCTTTTTAAACGAATAAGTAATTAGATTGCTCATAAACCTAATCACTTGCTTTTTCTTTTTATTTAGGCTCAGATTTCAACTATAGATCGTATTATTAATAACCATAATAACAACCAACCAACAAAAACAACCATATAAACATAATACCAACCAAAAACATAGATAACAACCACAATACAAAATCAAATAATCAAACCATTTTACACTCGCAAAGTCCTCCAATTATCATAATCCCGCCCCTTATGCAAAACCTCCTCCCATCCCAGTTTATCCTGTTTATCATAAACAAAATCCACCTCAATTTTCAACATAAAGCATTACACAAAATCAATACCTCAACACTCCATACTCAACAACGATAATTCACAAACAGCCAGAACATGTAACTACACATTCCCAAACATACCTACTTTCCATAGCCCCGCCCCTTATGCAAACCCAACACCCCTCCCCTGTTCTCTCTCTCCCCTGGCGGTTGTAATTGTTTTTATTTTCAAATAAATTTTAGCAAAGTCATGTATTTTAAAAATCTTAAGATTTTTCTATATATGTCTTTATTTAGTGGTTTCATTAGTGACAAAGGCTTAACTTTTTTGGAAAAATGTCTTTTATGTAAACCATGTTTGCTATTAATTCATTTAGGGCTAGAATATGTTCATTGTCTTCCAATGAAAGAAGGGTTCCTTTCGCCGTAGTTGAGTTGACATTAGAAGCTTGCCACGCCCGGACTGTAACACCAACGCATTACCATGTTAAAGCGATTTCATTGAGGAGCCTAGCTTTCTTAACTAGTAAGTACTGTACTTACTGGGTTTTTGAGGGGGGAGGTGTCTTTTGCTGGAAATCTCGCCCCGTTCTACTTTGAAAATACCTGTGAAACCGGTTTAATTCGTCACAGCCAGCACTCCCACATAGAGGGGGGTTGTATTTGCAGTGCATCGGTATACAGTAGATGGGAAAGCCAGAGCAGACTGCTACGCCGCCCACGTGTTATGCTCTTCGTTAATGTCTAAGCTGGAACACATCATTATATCTCATTTTGTATTTCTTAAAAAAAAATCATTTGCCCAGCCTAACAGTATTGTTGTTATTGTTTTTAACCTGTAAAGCGCTTTGAGGAGCCACCTTTAAAGGCGCCATATACAATAAAGTTAATTATTATTACTATTGTTAATTTGCTGGACAGAGAGGTGAACATTAATACACAGAAGACAAAGATAGTGATTTACGTTGCATTGTGCATTGTGCTGCTGTAATACAGTTTTAAATAATTAAAAGTCTTTAACAGTATCAGCTTTATTTATGGGTTTTAAATAAAGGCGATTTAAACACGATTTAAATCAATATAAATGTTTATATTGTAACGCATAGGTGACTATTCATTGTTATTAAAATGACTTAAATTCGATCATGTTGTGATATTTAGAAATATACATTTGTTTGGTGTGAGTGAAGTTTTATTTAATCTCTGAGCCATACTGATTCTTATGGAAGCCAGTTTCCGCCAGGGAGTATAAAAAAAACACACTATGGCATTCTCTCCGATGCAGTGCATTTAAAAACATATCTCTGATGCTGTTCCTAAATGAATATCGTTTATGACCATCAGACGCTTTATGCTCCTTTTCTTTTTTCCAGTGGATTGAACAGGGAGAGGCATTTCATGACGTACTTTTCACTGATGAAACAACAGTGGCTCTGGAACAGTTTTCAACCATGTCGTTTTATAAAAAGGGGAGATATGTGAACAAGCAAAACCCAAAACAAACATGTATGCCATACGGCGTACGCGTTACTGAAGCTAAAAGTTTAGCCTTTGTCACTAATGTAACCACTAAATAAAGACATATAGAAATCCCTACGGTACAGACTGTATATGGCTGGTATTGGTAGTTTAAAGAAAAAATACACACCAGTATTCCACTTTCTCCCTAAACATTTTAAGCATCATAGTCTTACATGTGGTTATTTCGGAAACGTTTGTACGTGCTCCTTCTGACCATGTTACTGTTTACTGTTACTGACCATATTAAGTTTAAGTGCCTGTGGGCATGTTTCCTGTCCGTGGGGGTGGGGGGGGGGGGGAGGGTGTGGACCGTCTTTCATTAGAAGGTTAGTATCTTCTACTCTGAGAATGTAGAGGGGGTGGAAAGTGCCCGCGGTCATTTAATTAGTATCAAAATTCACACTGATTCCCTTGTGAAGATATGGACAAAAGAATATTTGTGCGTGGTAAAAAAATGGCATAAAAACGACAAAGTGAAGGCTGTGAAAACATTCACAATGTACTTTATACACAAAGCAAGTGTTCTCACAACTCTAGGAGGTTTCGTGAAAATGCTACAGGCGTGCCAAAATCGTTTTTTTTAAATTCAAGGTGACTTTGCCGCAGTTTTCATTTTCAGATTGTGAATCAAAAAAGGCATTTAATTAAACACGCGATTGCGATTTTAATCAATTACTGTATTGATTGAAACACACATTCTGTACAGATACAGTACAGTCACATTCTCCTGTCGTCCAGTGGTGTAAAACGAATTAGCAGGTGATTGAGATAACAATGCACCGCCCACTGAGTGGAATTCATGATAAAGGTGGTAGGTTGTGTACTTTTGTCCAACAGAACAATCTTACTTTTATAAAATATACCGCCTTTTTAATGTTTAATGATTAACATGCTGTAATACACTGTTTAAATTTAAAAGTCTAAAGAGTATGCAACTTAAATTCTTAATTGAATAAAGATTGTCCCTCAGCAGTGATCGGGATTCGAAACCGACGTTTTCTGGTGACAGCTCAAATGCTGTACAGGAGAGGTTAACCTTTATTTGCTCCATCTGGCAGTTTTACAAGGTGATTCCGGATACTATTAACATAATCTAATTTGCATACGGTATACTGCGACACGCCCACCGTGTTATACTGCAGCATACCCCGCTTGTTTTGAATGGCTGCATCTGTACCTTTTGTATTCTGCTAACCCTCACTATAAGATTTGTTATGTTCATATGCACATTTGATATATTAATAAATGTATTCTCGTGTATTAGTATCCGTGTGTGTGCATTGCTGAGATATTCCGCAAGGTCAGTTTTCTAATAGCCATCAAAGAATCACTTTGTGACTTACTGCTACAATTAATAATTGTCCCAGTAAATGCACAAAACCCCTACAACCTGAAAGAGACACATTGTGTTCACAATAAGCTATAATAGTAGACTATTTTTATGTATTCGGCTATGTAAGAAACAAACCGAATGTAATGCTCTGATTGGGCTTTGAATCATCTGGGTGCAGTGCACTACACTTCAGTCCATTGCCCATTGCCACTAAAAGGACAATAAAATTTTGAAATAAATGGATATTAAAATTTTTCAACACTTGTGATATTTTAGCTGCTTAGTTACACAATTCTATATTAATATTACTATCAAGTGGTATTAAATCAGCACAACATTTTTAACAATAACAGCAAGTGGAGTTCTTACTACTGTACGTATTCTTTGAAAAGGATAAAACATTATACAGTTCCTTTTTATGAAGTACAGTATATAAACTTAATATGTAACCATGTTAAAGTCATAACCCACCATAAGTAATGATGTTAAAGACTTTGATAAAAATATTTATGAAGAGGGTAGAATACTGTTCTGTATGTTTTCATATTAAGCTATCACTACCATCTACTGTGCACAGTACATAAGATTACTGTGTGTACACTATTACATTACAGTACAGTTTTTGTTTTCTGCTACCAAAATTTACCTTTGGATTTCATAATGTGAATGTTAACCTGAAAAAGGCACATCACGTTCAGTATAATACAGTATAATCAGCTACAGTATAATAATAGTTTAAAATTAACGAAAGTCTAAAGAATTTACATCATTACAAAAGATTGTCCCTCAGCATTGACTGGGATTCGAAACTGGGCGTTTTTTGGTGACAGCCAAAAAGCACCACACTCCCCGTTAAGCTTTTACAGCTCCACCAGGCAGTTCTACAAAAAACTGTAGTCACATTACTGAAAATGTCTAAAACGCTGCAGACTTCTGCAATCTACCGCAATCTTGCACAGCCATTGAACTATGAATTACTGCAGTATCCCTCGCGCGTTCTGAATGGCTGGATCTGCATATACTATATACACACCATGTATTCTTAAAAGACAGCTGCTATGGGATTACATATTTTTAAAGCTGAAGCGAAATGATGATTATGAATACTTTTCAGGCTAATATTATTTAGATATGAAGCTTGCATCAAACAAGTACTAATTTACAGTTTAGAAAGTGCCAGTGTTGGACACAAAGTATTTCCTTACTTACATGAAAAATAATGATCAGTTTTTCAACATTTTTGAAAGCTAGTTTTGGTTTATTCAAATTAAATAATTTAAGTGATTTTGGGTAATTATAACTGTTGAACACAAACCTTTGTGACAAAAGTGTTGTTGTATTATCTGTGAGAAAGATATGTTAGCATGGTTCTCCCATACAGATGACAAAAAGATGTTGTGACCCTTCTCTTTGGTTCTAGAGTTATTTTAAAGATAAAATGGTAAACAATTCATGTCTATGTGAGAACATTTAACTAAACCATCAAGAGATTACAGTATGGTTTGAATATATGCAAAGTGGATTGTCACTAATGAAGTCACTGAACTGGACTGTTAAATGAGATCATCCGACGTGAATACTGTATCTCTTACCGGGTCTCCAGGAAGGCCACGGGGCCCATCTTTCCCTGTGTTCCCAGGAGGTCCTCTGGGACCTGGAGAACCAGGGGGGCCAGGAGGACCAGGGGGGCCAGCCTGTCCTTGATCACCCTAAGAATTAGGGAGAGAGAGCCATCACATACTACCAACAATAATAGTGTTTATCACCAGTAACATTATTACATATTGTACAGAGAAAGCACTCCTGTATTAATCTGGAACTACTATTATTAGTATTCTTGTGCTTTAAGTCACAGAAGTGGGTCTTCTTAGCAACGATTATGTTTTAGAACTGTTTGTGCAAATTTGCAGTCACAAGCAGACAAACACTGGAACTATGCACAGTTCACCGGCATTTGTTGTATTTCACTCTAGTGATACTACTACCAAATTTTTAAAAGGACCTGCAGACCTAAATGGAGTAATTGATTGGTTTTATGCCTCTTAAAGTCTTTCACTTTGAACTTAATTTGGTGGTTTCAGTACCAAAACATCAACAGCTCATAAATAGATTACACTTCATTGAAAATTTAAAGTTTTTTTCCCTGTCTGTTTTCAGAATGTACAGTACATCTGAGGTTAAGAAAACTCTAGCAGAGGTATCTGCTTTGCAGATAAGTAAATGTACTGTATACTATACTCTGTAACATTTGAATAATTACTTGATACTTCTTCTACCCACCTTGCAGTTTTGGCCAAGCTAAATTGTTTTTAATATACATACCTGTAACTCCACAGGTCCAGTGTGCTTGTAGCCTGTCTCACATATTACAATATATTTCACAAAGAAGCTTGGAATTTACCATTTTTAGAGGCAAAAGTGGGATTTTTCCTTGAACCATTCAGATCTTCTTTTTAAAGACAATTATAGTATATTATTTTCTAAAGCTTAGCATTTGTACCCAAGGGCACTGAGCAGCACTGAATAATGATGCTGTTTTCTGAAGTTGTAAAAAATAATCTGTAAAGTTATAACTGCATTTATTTTCAACAAGAGCAACATCAATTTTTTTAAAGAACAAGCACATGCTTTTGTATAATATCAAACAACATGCACAGTATTCTCAGCAATGCAAGAAGCTCTAAAAAAGGTGAGATACCAGAGAGAGACATAAAGACATTAGGACAGAGCACAGGCTGAGACACAAGTGCATAACTCTACCTTTAAAATCCGCCGCTGAAAGCTAGGCTGATCAGCAGAGAGAAATCCATGGTCGAAGCGAGGAAAGACCATCTGACCCGAAAGATTGATGGTGAACAGAAGGGAGGTTGAGAGGAAAGCCACCAGAGGATGGAGACACAGAAGAAGGAAACCAGAAGAGAATATTTTGTACAGTAGTAATAAAGAAGAGGGAGGTTCAACAGGGCCCTACAATGAATAGCATGGCAGTTTCCTCATTCATTATTTCCAGTGCTGCAGAGAACATATATTTTTCAGTCAATTAAGGAAATGGTAAACACATGTTATGTAATTTCAGTCTCTGAAGCAACAGTATGAACACTTGAAGCTGAAGTTCAGGTGCTGCTGGTATGCTCCAAGCTGTTTATGCCTCCACTGCCTGGCCTTAATACTGCAGTTAAGAAAATAAGAAGGAAAAATATAGGGTGCTGATTAAAGATAAAGAGGAAAATGAGATTTAGTTATTAGAATAAGAGGCACAGGTGAAGCATTTCTAAGTAAGGCCAGTGGTAGAGAGCCCACTGTTATGTTCAGGACAAACCTTCACTGTGAGAATCTGATTACTGAGCAGAGCTGCAGAAGCACTCAGGCGTGGAAATCCCTAGAGACACACAATATACAATATTGATGCTTGCTGAAGCTGGAATAGTGTCCTTGTAAAAGTGTGCATAAACTACAGCAATGTTAAGAACCCTCATCCACAAAACAGCTGTGTAAGTACAATTGTGTCACCTATGAACTAATACCTTAATAGCTGCTAAAATCAGAAGCAAATGGTTCTGGCAAAATGTTGGTAACCTTTTTTCAATATCATGTGATGTTGATCATGGGTATGGACCACTCCTGTCTTTGAAGGCCTCAGGGCTACTCTGCCGTTGATCTTGTTCAGAAAACAGATAAAGAAGTCTAATTCATACTTTGTTACTCTTAAAAAATAATTAATTTAACAAAAACCTACTTATTTTAAGACTGTCAGTTTGACCATTGAATATTCACTGCAGATGGACTATTGTTATTAGAGATAGACAGATCATTGTTTTGTGAGGCCCATACCGATCGCTGATTTTCTGTCAGCAGGATCGGCCATTACTGATACAATCCGGGTCGGGTGGGTTGGTGTGTTACTATCCAGCCAAAGACATGGTGTGTTACTGTCCAGCCAAAGACACAAAAGATGGTACAGATGCAGCCATTCAAAATGCGCGGTAAAAACCCGCGGTACAGTAACCTACCCACAAGCCACCGCGGGGCACCGGAGGGCACCGCGGTAAGTGATTGGCTAGCCAAAATGACCGACAGGGGCACTCGTGGTGTATTGGTTGGTAGTGCAAAGATTTAATCATTTAATGTCTTTACTGTGCACATTTTAATCCGCTTAGTTTTGAATATTTATATGGATTTTACCACTAACGGGAAATTTTAGTAGCTGAGCATAAAAAGAAGAGGAGCATAACGCATCTGAAGGTCATAAACGATATTAATTTAGAAACATAAACATTACTGTATGTATGTAAACTGTACTGTGTACGGCTGGTCTTGGTAGTTTAAAGAAAAAATACACACCAGTCTTCCATTTCTCCCTAAACATTTTAAGCATGAAAGTTTTATGAAACGGTACCCAAATATGCGATTGCTGTATAGAATGAATTTTAATTTTAAAAAATTATTTAACACGAACATTAAGCTGTTTACATCTTCCGCCTGAGAACAGTCACCCGTTGCTACCCAACGCAGAAACACAGCCACTAACTAGCAAAGAGAGGACATTAGCTAGCCAATATGATAAAGAAATAAATGATTATTTTGTTTATTTCTTTTGCACATTTATTTGAACATTTCCATCGATTGTACAAGCACTTGGAAACTGTCCAATCCCTAGTTCATCAGGCATTTTACCGGTCTGGCGCCGGTCTGTGTCTTCCAGGATATAATGCCAGCGAACTCTTGTTTTTATGTCCACTATAACAGACAATCTCCTTTGCTTTTAACCGAGCGTTTAATAATTTCCTAAAATGAAAATGATTTACTTTATTTCCCTCACGGGATCAATAAAAGTATCTATCATCTGTCTAAACTATGGGACAGAATTCTGGGGTCTCCCCATACCAGAGATTATGGTAGGGCTTCAGAATGGTGATTGGCTGACACCATCTGACACCCCTCTGATTGGAGAAAAAAGACGTGCTGGTTTGCTATACATACTGTACCAGGAAGTGGATTTCTTTCTATTCAAAACGTGTATTTTAAAAGTTTAAGAAGTAAAAACCTTACAGCGTACACAGATTTCTAAACTGATCAGGATCGTTATCTTTGTCTTATGCATAATAATGTTCACCGCTCTGTCCAGCAAATTAATAATAAACTTTATTTTATATAGCGTTTTAAACGAATAAGTAGATTGCTCATAAACCGAATCACTTGCTTTTTCTTTTTATTTAGGCTCAAATTTCAACTATAGATCGTATTATTAATAACCATAATAACAACCAACCAACAAAAACAACCATATAAACATAATACCAACCAAAAACATAGATAACAACCACAATACAAAATCAAATATATCAAACCATTTTACTCTCGCAAAGTCCTCCAATTTCCATAATCCCGCCCCTTATGCAAAACCAAACCTTCCTCCCATCCCAGTTTATCCTGTTTATCATAAACAAAATCCACCTCAATTTTCAACATAAAGCATTACACAAAATCAATACCTCAACACTCCATACTCAACAACGATAATTCACAAACAGCCAGAACATGTAACTACACATTCCCAAACAGATCTAATTTCCATAGCCCCGCCCCTTATGCAAAACCAACATCCCTCCCCTGTTCTCTCTCTCCCCTGGCGGTTGTAATTGTTTTTATTTTCAAATAAATTTTAGCAAAGTCATGTATTTTAAAAATCTTAAGATTTTTATATTTATGTCTTTATTTAGTGGTTTCATTAGTGACAAAGGCTAAACTTTCTTGGAAAAATGTCTTTTATGTAAACCATGTTTGCTATTAATTCATTCAGGGCTAAAATATGTTCATTGTCTTCTAATGAAAGAAGGGTTCCATTCACCGTAGTCGGGTTGAAATTAGAAGCTTGCCACGCCCGGACTGTTACACCAACGCATTAGCATGTTAAAGCGATTTCATTGAGGAGCCTAGCCTTTAACTAGTAAGTACTGTACTTACTGGGTTTTTGAGGGGGGGGAGGTGTCTTTCGCTGGAAATCTCGCCTCCTACTTTGAAAATACCCGTGAAACCGGTTCAATTCGTCACAGCCAGCACTCCTGCAGAGAGGGGGGTTGTACTTGCAGTGTATACAGTACACGCGTTATGCTCTTCGTTAATGTCTAAGCCGGAACATATCATTATATCTCATTTTGTATTTCTTAAAAAAAAATCGTTTTCCCAGCCTAACAGTATTGTTTTTAACCTGTAAAGCGCTTTGAGGAGCCACCTTTAAAGGCGCCATATACAATAAAGTTAATTATTATTACTATTGTAAATTTGCTGGACAGAGAGGTGAACATTATTACACAGAAGACAAAGATAGCGATTTACGTTGCATTTTGTATCGTGCTGCTTTAATACAGTTTTAAATAATTAAAAGTCTAAACAGTATCAGCTTTATTTATGGGTTTTAAATAAAGGTGATTTAAACGCGATTTAAATCAATATAAATGTTTATATTGTAACGCATAGGTGACTATTCATTGTTATTAAAATGACTTAAATTCGATCATGTTGTGATATTTAGAAATATACATTTGTTTGGTGTGAGTGAAGTTTTATTTAATCTCTGAGCCATACTGATTCTTCTGGAAGCCAGTTTCCGCCAGGGAGTAAAAAAAAAAAAACACACTATGGTATTCTCTCCAATGCAGTGCAGTTAAAAACATACCTCTGATGCTGCTCCTAAATGAATATCATTTATGACCATCAGAAGCTTTATGCTCCTTTTCTTTTTTCCAGTGGATTGAACAGGGAGAGGCATTTCATGATGTACTTTTCACTGATGAAACAACAGTGGCTCTGGAACAGTTTTCAACCATGTCGTTTTATAAAAAGGGGAGATATGTACACGTTACTGAAGCTAAAAGTTTAGCCTTTGTCACTAATGTAACCACTAAATAAAGACATATAGAAATCCCTACGTTACAGACTGTATATGGCTGGTATTGGTAGTTTAAAGAAAAAATACACACCAGTATTCCACTTTCTCCCTAAACATTTTAAGCATCAGAGTCTTACATGTGGTTATTTCGGAAACGTTTGTACGTGCTCCTTCTGACCATGTTACTGTTTACTGTTACTGACCATATTAAGTTTAAGTGCCTGTGGGCACTTTTCCTGTCCGTGGGGGGTGGACCGTCTTTCATTAGAAGGTTAGTCTGTTCTACTCTGAGAATGTAGAGGGGGTGGAAAGTGCCCGCGGTCATTTAATTAGTATTAAAATTCGCACCGATTCCCTTGCGAAGATACGGACATAGGAATATTCGTGCGTGGTCAAAAAATGGCATAAAAACGACAAAGTGAAGCCTGTGAAAACATTCACAATGTACTTTATACACAAAGCAAATTTCCCCCCCCCCCCCTCTCTCAATTCAATTCAAGCTGCTTTATTAGCATGACAGATGGGTACAATCAGTGTTGGGTATTTACTTTGCTTTGAGATGCCACTTTTAAAGGTGATATATAAAATCAAGGCTTTAACTTGCTTTAACTCCGCAAGTCTGAGTTCTTGTGTCTGTCCTATCCGAACCCAAAAGTATTACAATATGTATCTTTATAGCAGGTGGTGTACAGCTTTTTAGTATAGATTACACTTTTCTAAAATGTATTTAAAAAATAAAAACGATTACAATCTAATCTTTCCACGTTTGATCCCAACGGGCCACACCACACAGCTGCCAGCACACCTCACCTTACCAGGCCACCACTGCGTCACACCACACAGCTGTCAGCGCACCTCACCGTGCCAGGCCACCACTGCATCACACAGCTGCCAGCGCACCTCACCGTGTCAGGCCACCACTGCGTCACAACACACAGCTGCCAGTGCACCTCTACATACCCGACCACCACTGCATCACACAGCTGCCAGCGCACCTCACCGTGCCAGGCCACCACTGCGTCACATAGCTGCAAGCGCACCTCACCATGCCAGGCCACCACTGCATCATACAGCTGCCAGAGCACCTCACCGTGTCAGGCCACCACTGCGTCACACATATTTCAGCGCCATATATTTCATGGATATTATGGAATATAATGGATGGATATCTTAGTTATCTTTCTAGTTCACAGGTTTGCATGCATAATTTAATTTTGAAAGCCACTGAGACATCAGGTACTACTGTTGTATTTATGAAAAAGAAACAAAACAAAAAACATACTAACAACTGTGCCATCCTACTCCTTAGTTAATACATTTTATTATTCATAAACAGTTAACATTGTTAGCAAAATATTTTGAATTATATTTAACCCTATTTTTTCTTTAGTTTTGTATTTAACTTATTATATGATAGTCAGACTTAATGTATATTTGAACAATGAAAATATATTTTTACAAGATTTTACATTAAGCACTTAAAATTAATATGGTTAATAATAGTAAACTGTAACATGCTGTAACAAGATCGGTTAAACTGCGAAGAAAATGCTTTCAGAGAAAATGTTTCAGGTGTGAAGAACATAGATCTCCAATGCAATTTCAACCAAACCTGTTCCCACACACCCTGCCCCCACTACCATTAGAATATACACAAATATTTTAGCGTTTCATTCTAAGCAGAAGACCCTCACACCTGAAGAGTGCTGGCTGTGACGAATTAAACCGGTTTTACAGGTTTCAATCACAGACCATGTGACATGGGAGTCAGGAAATTAACACACAGCGCCACCGGATTTGATAACGCTATAAAAACGCTATAAAATAATGTGACTTGGCACAGAACAAGTTTACAGCACAGTACAAAAATAAATGCTGACCATGACTTTAGAAGCATAAATTGCCTTACACTCAATTTAAACACAAGCTGTCTTTAGCCCTCTAAGCTGGTTCATACAGAAATGACATCACTGAAGTCAACTCCTAGGTACTGTAACTGTCGTGTGGATAGTTTCACAAGAATCAGACAAAGGTTTAAGCATCGCTTGTTCTAGATAAAACTGCAAAAAAAAAACAACAACCAATAATGTACTTCTTTGCAGCTCTGTTTGCCCAAATCATATATTCACAACGTGAAATCTAGAAAATAATATTACGTAACCAAAATCCACAATATGGAAACAGAACCTGTGTAATTGTTGATAGATGATGTACTCGTAACATTTTTTCAAGACGAACTACAACATTTGAAAATGTTAGAGATATGTACTTGATATCTCTAATCAATCCACGGGTCCCAGCACAAAACGAAACTAAAACGCATACCGTTTCGCCCTTCTTATTAGTTGCTCAAAAGTAATTTGACCGTATGAAATGCATAATATAAACCTAGAAACATATACATGAGCAGTACTTAAGCACTGTAGTATCGGTGTTAAGACATACCTCTCAAATACTGTAAATCAAGTTAAAAATATCTCAAGACCGATTCTGGTCATAATGAAACCATGTTTCATGTATGTTTTCTTTTTCATCTTGAAATAACTCATTTCTAAATACCTTTTCACTGTTAACATCTTGCAGCAACTCTGCGACAAAATATACACTCTTACAGTTCATCCTGCTACCAACATTAAATAAAACAAATCTTAAGATTTCTATATTTATGTCTTTATTTAGTGGTTTCATTAGTGACAAAGGCTAAACTTTCTTGGAAAAATGTATTTTATGTGTTGCGGAAAAAACTGACTTGCTTTAACAAAATATGTTTACAAATCCTTTCACCTGGCATTTTCGTAGTTAGAAATTATGGAACGCTCTGTTAAAAGCAAGGGAGTTTTTATGTCCGTTGCAGTTCTTTTGCAACATGAATATAATTATATCGTTATTAATTTCTTGAGATACGCGATTCCATATTATATTCCCTTTTAATCAAATTCTAAAAGTATGCTTGTTGACTCCGGTATCACGTTAGTTAAAGACTTCGAAGCTTACAATGTTTAGGGAGAAATGGAATACTGGTGTGTATTTTTTTCTTTAAAGTGCCGATTCCTGGAACACCCCTCTGAAGTGGTTCCATAAAATCTGGTATACGGAAAAGAAAGCGTTGATAAATACAAGTGTCTTTTAATACACTCTTTGCTGTGCTCTTGAGGATCCTTGTGATATTTTAAGCTCTAGTTGAATGATAGGTGTCGCATTTTAAATCATTTTCGTAGTTAGAAATTATGAAACGCCCTGTTAAAAGCAAGGAAGTTTTTATGCCCGTTGAAGTAAAACAAAATGCCTGACAAAGTATGGCTTGGACAGATTCCAAGTGCTTGTACAAATGTGCTAAAGAAATTATACTTTGAGTATACAGCTTGTCCAAAGTCATCCATTATTAATACTATTAGTAATATCTTCAGTAAAGGCTTTGATGCATAAATATTTCTGATAAAGGTAGGTTGTGTACTTTTGTCCAACTGAGCAATCTTGCTTTCATAAAATATACCAACATTTTAATGACTGATGATTAACATGCTGTAATACACAGTTCAAAATTAAAGGCTCAAATGCTGTACATGAGAGGTTAAGCTCCCCCTGGCGGTTTTACAAGGCGACACCGGATAGTTAGTCACGTGACACACGTGAACATACGTGTCGCGGTATGCCGCGAAATACCTCACCCATTTTGAATGGCTGCATCTGTATGAGCTAAAATTGTTTTATTAACAAGTGAGACAACGTTTTTTTCAATCAACTCACATGAAGTAACAAGCTGCAGTCTAACAGTTCTTCTATAGATGAAGATGACCAAATGCCATAATCTGAAAAGTATTCCGACCAGGAATGGCTCTACGTGAGATATCAAGTGGCAGAATCCTACATCTTCAACAAGCGAAAATGGTTGGTTATCTACCGCAATAAATTCCATTATTTTGGTCTTGATTCATTTTGCTTTCGGGCTATTTCTGCTGTACCTCTGGTATTTCTCAAATGTCGCCTGCACTGACGGTTGTCTCAATGTCGGTGTAGCTTTATCCCTCTTTGCTAGCTCAGGTTAGTTTAATTGAAATTCTTTATGTTAATTCCCCCACAAGACATGTTAGTTTTACAAACATTGCAAATATCATTGGCTTGATCTGGATCAGATATTATAAAAAACTGCCAGACGGATGACATGTTTTCATTCCATGGCAAATGGCAAAATTTTGGCTCAAATATTATGCATCATAGATCGGCTCTCAGTATCAGCCAAATGAAAGGAACATCAGCTGATCACATATTTAGAATGTAATGCCGATTCTGATTTATAGCCAATCAATCCTTCTACCCCTAATTGTTATTCTTAGTTTAACAGCTTACATGCTTTCCTCTTCTCAGAGCATACTCCATTTGCTGCCTGTCATTAGTCTGAAGGGACGGAAGCCATTGACCTTAAAAGCTCTCACCTTAGCTGAGAGACATATGTTTTTCTAACATCCAGGGACTTTGTAAAACGTAATTTAGCATTTAAAACCTTTGGGTGACTGTTCAAAAGCCAAAATGTGTCTTTTCATAGTGACAAATAACATTTTTCTTTGCATGCACTGACATAATGACCAATTCTTAGTGTATAGTCCAAGAGAAGAAAAGCTCAGGAAACATTTGTGTAACAATGATGCATGACCAGGTCCTTTTTCTTCCTAACAGACTACCAAAGGTCATGAGAAGTCACCAGATCATTACATCAAAATTAAAACCTTCATGTCTGGTATTAAAATACCATTTTAATTACTTTTAAAGAACTTTGTCTTTCAAAATATAGCATAATGAAACACTTTCCTACCTAAACAGTCTGCTCGCAGAGAGCAGAACGATTTTTCCCCAAGCGTCTTCAGTCCAGCATTTAGCACAACTTTAGTGGAGTTTTTTTTAATCAAACTAGGGTCTGTCTTGGCCACTTTCTCTTTCACTTCCACACAGCTATTACAGTTATTTACAATTGCTAACAAGTGTTTTTCAATACCGAGTTCACTTTTCAAAACTCTTCGCACAGTTAACATAATAGCCCTCTATGTGGACCAAACCATGAATGATTTTTTCATTGCTTAGACACAAAATGTATTCGGTGAACATAGTTTTCAAAATTCAATTAACTTCTCACTCAAGCTCCACTACCAGCAATTTGGTGTATTTTAACAGCCCAATTTGCAAATGCTTGCATATTCTGTCTCAAAACTGCTAACACTAAATTTCAAAACCCAACATATATAGTAAAATCCATGGGGATAGCAATTTGCTAAGTTGCAAATATATTTGAACACATTCAAAGCACAGAACAAAGTTCTAAAAATAAATGTTACTGAGACAAACTGCTGAATGAAGTTATAATAGACCAAACACAGTTGATTCCCATCACAGTTGAAAACTTACCCAGGTGCTGAGAGACTTTCAATTCCATAACCATCTCATAAAAAGAGGAAATCTTTGGAATGATTTTGCTCAACATAGACCCAGCAAAAAACGCAGGAGTGGGTGAAAGACAAATGGCTGGACGATGGAGAGGAAGAGAGAGAGGAATTCGAATGTGTGGTGGCTTTCACCGCAAAGGAAGACCATGGCCTATTGTGTCTGATGAGATAAGAGCTACCATAATAGACCATGTCATAAATCATGGTCTGTCATTGAGAGAGGCTGGTCTAAGAGTTCAGCCAAATCTTAACTGCTCAACTGTCGCATTTATTGTACGAACTTTCCAGCAAACCAACAGGTAAGTTATGCATTTTACTGAAATGCATACAGTAAATATTAGCCTCTAGAACCACTGCTAATGTGTAATTGTATTTGTTCTCAAAGGACTCAATGACTACCTCCCTCAGGGGGAAGAGGAAAGACGTTCAATGCTGAGCAGGACAGGGCCATTGTGAACATGGTCATTGCTGATAATGCAATCAAACTTTGAGAAATTCAGGCGAGTGCTGGCAGATAACACTGTTTTTGAAAATGTTCAAGGTGTGAACAAGCCTTACAACGATAGCTCAGGCCCTGAGAAACATCACATCGGCATGAAGCAACTGTACACTGTTCCTTTTGAGAGGAACAGTGATCGTATCAAGGAGATCAGGCACCAGTATGTGCAGGTAAGGTGTCTATTCAACAGTAATGGTTTTGAACAAGACTTAGGGCACTGATGCACTCATGGAGGTGTAAAGTGTGACCATTGTCCACATGATCAGATGTCCCTCCTGGAAGCAATGGAAGCCGGATGCCTGGACATAATAACTGGAGACTGCCAGTGATGGATCAGGAATGCAAAGAGTGTATATTCTTTCCCCATTGTATAGCAAGAGAGGACATAAGGTGTGATGTAGATGAGAACATATGGCGAAATGCAGAAGAACGGGTAGACTAAAACCTGCATTACTGTACCTGTGACTTATAGTTTTGTTTTCAGTACTACAGTACAGGTTTTTTTATTACTGTAAAGTTCTGTTGCATGTACTGTGGTGGTTCATTGTATACGCAATGTGCAATCCTGTTTTGTAATGGAACGTTTGTTGTATACTGTGGTTATTTTGGAAAAGTTTTTACTTGCTCCTTCTGACTATATTAAGTTTATATACTTTATAAAAAGTTATAATGTTTAACATTTCAATGAATACTTGCGATTGTTATCGCAGTAAAAGAAATGGATACTTTTTAGAATTTAATAGGGAATATAATATGGAACCGCGTATCTAAAGAAATTAAAATAATTATATCCATATAGCTCAAATTATTACAGTAGTACACTTTCTTCGTAAACATCTGCATCAATTTGACTCATTCATTCGTGATTACTTGGAAACTTCTTGCCTGCCCATTTCAGCTACAATTTAAGTTGTCAAGCGGCGCGTTGGTGGAACAGCTTAGGCATTTGCCTTGCATGCTGGAGGTCAGGGGTTTGAACCCAGCTGTCGCCTTGAGTTTTCTTTAAAAAAATAAATATTTGTAAAATGAAAATAGTAAATATTTTCGACACTATATTGTATTTGTTGGTATTTCTAAATATCTCAACACGTTCAAAGTTAAGTGATTTATTAATAACAACTAATCATTTCAAACTGCTTGTATTTTAAAATTGTATTATGTTCGGGGTGATTTGTCACTGTTTTCACAAACTTTATAACATTTATTAAAAGTCAATTTTGGAAACAGGGTGTTCCAGACCTCTGTTTAATTTCTGAAACTCCCTCTGTATTCCATGTTTTAACCTTTTCTATGAATACTTGCGCTCGTTATGGCAGTAAAAAAGCTCATACGTTTTTAGAATCCGCTTAATAGGGAATATAATATGGAATCGTTTATCTAAAGAAATTAATAACGATATTTACAGATCGAAATATATGTATTTATATAGCTGGTAGTATTACTGTAATCCACTTTCTTTGTAAACATAGTTTATTTTTAATTTGACTTATTCATACATGATTACCTTGAAACATTCTTCAGCTGTTCGTCTCAGCTGTGTTTCCGAGCAGCCCTAGACCCACTTACAGCAAAATATTTTCTTCCAACAAATACTTAAAAAACATAAAATACTAAGTATTATGTACACTATATTAACATGTTTGTTTTTTTGGATATATATTATAACATATTCAATGTTAAGTTATATAAATAATTAAATAAAAACGGGAATTAGCAAATGTGAATACTGTCAACTGTTCAATTGGTTTAATTCAAAACACTTTATTCAGTGGGGCAATTTAAGAGACGCCTCAAGCCTTAAAACAAAATTCCCTCCTTTGTTTAACTTAAACGAATTCCGTGATGAAATCCTTAATCACAATACCATTACTTAATATTGAGATACACAAATTCACGCCAGAGCTGACAACCACCTATAATAGTGGACTATTTTTCTGTATTCACTATATAAGAAACAAACCGAAAGTAATACTCTGATCGCGCTTTGAACCATTGTGTGCAGTGCTTTGTCCATTACCACTACAAGGACAATAAAAGTTTTTTAAAAATGTCAAAATGTTTCTTTAATGTCCACCTGTGATATTTTAGCTGCTTTGTTACCTGATTCCATATTCATATAACTATCAAGTGATGTTAAATCACTACAACTTTTATTTTTTTACAATAACAGCAAGTGGTGTTCATACTATGTATTCTTAGAAAAGGATAAAGCGTTATAACTTTTTATGAAGTACAGAATATAAGCTTAATAATGTTAGAACAAGCACGTTAAAACAAGAAACCCACTGTAAGTTGCAAAGTTAAAGACTTTGATGCATAAAATATTTATGCATAATTAAATTATTTATGATGAAGGTGGAAGGTTGTGTACTTTTGTCCAACTGAGCAATCTTGCTTTTACAAAATATAATTACTTTTTAATGCTTAATGATTAACATGCTGTAATACACAGTTTAAAATGTTTAAAAGTCTAAAGAGTATGCAACTTAAATTCTTAATTCGAAAAAGATTGTCCCTCAGCCGTGACTGGTATTCGATACCGGGCATTTTCTGGCAACAGCTCAAATGCTGTACATAAGACGTTGAGCTTTATTAGCTCCACCTGGAGCTTTTACAATGTGCTTCGGGATACTATTATCATATTTCAACTAACATGTGTGGTATGATGTGGTATATTGCACTGCACCAACCGCGTTCTAACGCAGCGTACCTTGCTCATTTTGAATGGCTGGATCTGTATGAAGAGTTTTGAAAAAGTGAACTTGGTATTGAAAAATACTTGTTAGTAATTGTAAAAAACTGTTACATTCTTCATTGATTCCTTACAGGGTAAAGATTTCAAACTTTCTCATGGCTGAAACTGCCATATACTATGGACATTAAATTATCCTAAACAAGACTACTAAATCCAGGCTTGAAAAGAAATTTAGCTATATCATTAGAGCACCTTTATTGTCAGAGATACAGCAAAAGCAGTCTGAATTCATATAAAGTATACACCTGGATCCTAAACAGAGCACATAGGAAAAACTGACTGAGTGTATAAATCAATGAGAGCAACCACCACAATGCCATATGATTGAATGGACAAACATCTCTGATGTTCATGTGAAATTTCTGTCTACACCTCACAGTTTGCATATGTTTAAGCTAATGGTAGGCAAACTAGGAATTAAGCACTTATGTGCTGTATGTGTGCCTAACACGAATGCACTTATAAAATGTCGGTGCCGCCACATGCTCCAACGATCAGCTTGAATTCTTCCTGCACCATTTCACCAACTTCCACCCGTCCCTCAAATATACGGTTAACATTTCTTCCACCACTCTTCCGTTTCTAGACATCCACTTGTCTATCAACTACCCCCGACTGTCCACTTCAGTTTATTACAAACCCACGGATTCACACAGCTACCTCCTGTACAGCTCATTTCACCCCAACCACACTAAAAACTCTCTTCCTTTTTCACAGTTCCTTAGGTTACGACGATTATGCAGCGACGACATCGACTTCGAAAACCAAGCCCTCGAAATGTACTCATTTTTTATCAACAGAGGATACCCCAGCAGTGTGATTGACAGGGCCCTTGCCCGAGCCAAAAACAGCCCCCGGACCATCAACCCGATCAGGAACTCCCGCCGTAACAACCGCATTCCTTTGGTGCTTCCTTACCACCCTAACACACTTCCTATCCCCAGGACCATTAACCAGAACTTTTCCATCCTACAGGATGATCCCTCCATTGGGGCCCTCTTTTCTGATCGCCCTATCATCTCATATCGCCGACCACCTAATCTGCGTAACCTCCTTGTCCACAGCTCCCTTGACCGCCCTCAGCAACCATCCACACCAGGCACTTTCCCTTGCAAAAGAGCTCGCTGTATCACCTGCAAGTACACAGCCACCACCACACTCATTCAAGGCCCCTCAGGACAATTCCGGATCACCCAGACAGCATCTTGTACCTCCAGCAACCTTATTTACTGTATCTCTTGCAGTAAATGCCCAGCCATCTACATTGGGGAAACAGGAAGGAGACTCGGAGACCGCTTCAGAGAACACGTCAGGGCTGTGAAGATTAAAGATCTCTCCAAGCCCATTGTTTCTCATTTCACCTCTGACGGCCACGACCACTCTAATCTCTCCGTCTGTGTTCTCAAAGACGGTTTTCCGAACTCATACATCAGAAAGACCACCGAAACTAAAATTATTCTGCAGCTAGGATCACACATTCTCCCTTCCCTTAACGACAGATTACTGTTCTTTTAAATTTTCTCCATTCATTGGAAGTTTCATTTCACACCTCTCTGCACCCATTCTGACTTCACACCTCTTGATTGGCCTCTCTTTCTGTCCCCTGCTCCCGCCTCTCACTCCTCCTCCCTCTCAACCTTTGTTCTCCCGCTACTTTACCTTTGCCTACTGCCCTGTCTCTCTCACACCTGAAGAAGGCTCCACGGCCGAAACGTTGTGTTCTCTTTCTTCTTTTTTTCAGCATGGAATAAACCTATTACTTGTTCCTTTGCAGCCTACGCATGCTGACGCAGCTACCCACCTGAACTACTACCTTATAAAATGTCACAGTGTATAAGCCTTGGCATAAATGCAATCACTTCTGGCAAAAACACAGAGAACAGTTTGCTGTATCAGATAATGGTATTCACCCTGAAGTCAAACCACAGGCTTTTTCTGCAGATTACACAGATGAGTAGCCTTAAAAAAGCCATTTCCATATGTCAGATTAATCCAATTGAAAACACTCTGATGTTTTCAGAAAGTATTCATTATTTCAGTTGACTGGCTGGCATATTTGGTAGACTTGGATCAAAACTGATTATTTTGAACCCCAGTGTAAGGTCAGGCAATTTTTGATTTGTGTTAAGTCAATGTGAAAAGGAAGACGACAAAGTTCTACTTTCATAAGACGTTTTAAAAAATAGCTTTATAGAATCACATCTGTGTCTCATTTTCGATTGTGACATACTTGCTATATATAATGTGCAGACATATGTTACAATTTAAATGAAATACTAAAAACATTTTGAAGACCTCTTTCAAAGGGTCCCATTATTTTGATGTAATGCCACATTGCATTATGCCCAGATTGATTAATACTCATAAACCAAATTTATGTTTATTTCATGTGAAAGAGATGCTACTTGTAAAGCTTGTATAAAGGAACATATTGCAAGAATTTTCATTCACATAACTGTTTCTGGAAATTATATCCAAGCATAAAAGATTGCTGCTGGAAGAGGTGTTAGTGGGGCCAGCAGGGGGCGCTCACCCTGTGGTCCACGTGGGTCCTAATGCCCCAGTATAGTGATGGGGACACTATACTGTAAACAGGTGCCGTCCTTCGGATGAGACGTAAAACCGAGGTCCTGACTCTCTGTGGTCATTAAAAATCCCAGGGCGTTTCTCGAAAAGAGTAGGGGTGTAACCCCGGCCTCCTGGCCAAATTTCCCATTGGCCTTAACCAATCATGGCCTCCTAATAATCCCCATCTATGAATTGGCTTCATTACTCTCTGCTCTCCTCCCCACTAATAGCTGATGTGTGGTGAGCGTTCTGGCGCACTATGGCTGCCGTCGCATCATCCAGGTGGATGCTGCACATTGGTGGTGGTGGAGGGGAGACCCCATTACCTGTAAAGCGCTTTGAGTGGAGTGTCCAGAAAAGCGCTATATAAGTGTAAGCAATTATTATTATTATTAAATTTAAAATCCATTTTGACATCTGACCTGAAATCCAGTTTAGATTAATGAAAACAATGAAATTAGGAATACTTTTTTTGTCAATAGAGGAAGAAGAATATTGCTTAAATGATGTTCGTCCATTGATGTTGATGAAGACCATGACTATCAAGAGATTATTAAGATTGATTTAAGTGTGTCCTGAGGTGGCTGATGTGTCCAATCTGGGAACGAAAGTCTCTACCACAAATATGACATGTAATACCAGTGTTTTCAGTGGTGGAGGTGCTGACAGCATCGGCTTTTTATGTCTAGTGATGTGCAGTTAGGGCCCACAACATTTAGCATTTTCGTTAAATATTTTGCTCCCTTTTTAAGCATAGTGTGCAGAGATATTACAAGTGATAAGGCATTAAATTTAAAAAAAATATATTTGAGCAAGTGATAGACAATATTTGGTCTCAATTAGTTTAAGATTTTCCTAAGTTAAAAGCTCATTATGACATATATACACATCAGCTACGTTTTTATCACTTTTATTTCATGCGTTAGCATCTCATTCAAGATAATCTATTTATTCTAATGGACTGAACGCCTTAAGTAATTTACATGCCAGATATGTTGCATTATTTTCGAATTAGAGTTCAAGAAACAAGTCTTAAAGTAACAGGTATGGTGAAAAGAAAACTTGTCTTCTGCCCGGGGAATAATAAATCAAGAATACTAAAAGGCATGTCACCAACAGGCAGTGAAACATTAAAAATGTACAGTGATTACTAACAAACTCCAGATCAGACATTTTACTGCAGAGATTGTTGTTTAAAAACTTGAGGTTGTAGACTAAAATGGGTTGGTGTGAATACTATCCAGACAGGAGCATATGCCTTGAGCATATTAAACTTGGCATTGGAACAAGACAAAAACTTTACCATCTGAAAAGGCCACTGTTTCTAGACAGTGTTAATTAGTGCTCTATGGTCCACTCCTGTACTTTCTGTATTGTAGCCTACTGCACAGAATCTCCCCGAACAGCAATAATGCTGTCCTTCCTTCATATTTAAAACAAGTAAAGCAAACTATTTACACGGCTAAATGGGACCACCGAGGCTGAAACAATGTTGTGCATATTATTGGTATGGAGGTGAATTTCTCACTTCTTGAATGGCTGTGAAACTGAAAACCACCTTCGCAAGAGAAGTTCTGCTCATTTTGCAGGCTGAATACCGCAGCAAGGCATATGGAATTGATAAACAAAGTGAAGGAAAGTGCCAACAGGCATATTAAGCAGTGAAAAAGTTCATCTCAGGCTTCAGACATTGAACACGTCAGGTGTAGCCAAAAGGGAAGCTTTAAGGTCTTTGGCCACAAACAGTAAACTTGGCATTCTACCACCTACAAACTTAGCCTTAAAAAATAAGGATGTTGTTCTTTGCTACTTCAAGCACCCCTTTTATAAATTTGCACTGAATCACAGTCTAAAACAGCAATGTGATTAGTTTCTTAGAATTATTTTTCTCAGGCTCTTACAGCAAAAATGTTAACCCATCCAGCAAATGTTTCAAATTTTGCTTGTAGATACCGATTTCTAAAGACCACAGATAAAATGCATCACTCTTGAAGAAAGGATAACTATTCCCCCTAATTGCATACATGCAGACATACATGACCCTTTAACAAAGACCCTTCAGAGTTATGGTGCTATTAAGATGAAAAAATTGCTATATGATGGGATAACTGTCTAAAGAGATTTCAGATTCTACTTATCAAATGAAAAAGAAAATTAAAAAATTTCTCATATCAGAAAAAAAGAAAATATTAAAAATAAATAAACATGGAGCAAAATTAGTTTGAGTCAGGGCTAATGAATATATTTAATATATCCCATAATAGACACGTACAGATGCAGCCATTCAAAGTGCGCGGTACAGACACCGCAGTACAGATACCGCAGGTAAGATGACACGCGATACCGCGGTATGTGATTGGTTGACCGACAGGGGCACTCGTGGTCCGTTGGTCTGTCGTAGAAAGACTTACTGTACTGTAAACGTCTTTACTGTGCCCGTTGTAGATATTGAATTTTACCACTGAAGGGAAATCTTAGTAGCTGAGCATAAAAAGAATAGGAGCATACTGTAACGCGTGTGAAGGCCATAAACGATATTAATTTTGGAACGTAAACATACAGTATATGGCTGGTCTTGGTACTTTAAAGAAAAAAATACGCACCAGTATTCCATTTCTCCCTAAACATTGTAAGCTTCGAAGTCTTTAACTAACGTGATACCGGAGTCAACAAGCATACTTTTAGAATTTGATTAAAAGGGAATATAATATGGAATCGCGTATCTCAAGAATTTAATAACGGTATGATTATATCCGTGTACTGCGGCAGGACTGTGTAAGGCTGTTTCGCCTGCCTGATCATGCGAGCTGTCTTGTAGCCTACTGGTCTAGGTGCGTGACTACCAGCTGGCAGGTTGTGTGTTCGAATCCAGCTGGTGCTGGACTTTTCATTTTTATTTATTTATTTTTTAATCGCGTAACATAAACATATTACCGTATGCAAACTGTACTGTATACAGTATGTATATGTATATTTAATGTCTTAACTGTGCCCGTTTAATTGAATTTAAAAAAAATATTTAACACGAACATTAAGCTGTTTACATGTTCCGCCTGAGAACAGTCACCCGTTGCTACCCAACGCAGAATGGTGATTGGCTGACACCATCTGACACCCCTCTGATTGGAGAAAAAAGACGTGCTGGTGTGCTATACCAGGAAGAGGATTTCTTTCAATTCTAAACGTGTATTTTAAAAGTTTAAGAAGTAAAAACCTTACAGCGTACACAGATTTCTAAACTGATCAGGATCGTTATCTTTGTCTCATGCTTAATAATGTTCACCGCTCTGTCCAGCAAATTAATAATAAACTTTATTTTATATAGCTTTTTAAACGAATAAGTAATTAGATTGCTCATAAACCTAATCACTTGCTTTTTCTTTTTATTTAGGCTCAGATTTCAACTATAGATCGTATTATTAATAACCATAATAACAACCAACCAACAAAAACAACCATATAAACATAATACCAACCAAAAACATAGATAACAACCACAATACAAAATCAAATAATCAAACCATTTTACACTCGCAAAGTCCTCCAATTATCATAATCCCGCCCCTTATGCAAAACCAAACCTTCCTCCCATCCCAGTTTATCCTGTTTATCATAAACAAAATCCACCTCAATTTTCAACATAAAGCATTACACAAAATCAATACCTCAACACTCCATACTCAACAACGATAATTCACAAACAGCCAGAACATGTAACTACACATTCCCAAACATACCTACTTTCCATAGCCCCGCCCCTTATGCAAAACCAACATCCCTCCCCTGTTCTCTCTCTCCCCTGGCGGTTGTAATTGTTTTTATTTTCAAATAAATTTTAGCAAAGTCATGTATTTTAAAAATCTTAAGATTTTTCTATTTATGTCTTTATTTAGTGGTTTCATTAGTGACAAAGGCTAAACTTTCTTGGAAAAATGTCTTTTATGTAAACCATGTTTGCTATTAATTCATTCAGGGCTAAAATATGTTCATTGTCTTCTAATGAAAGAAGGGTTCCTTTCGCCGTAGTCGGGAGCCTAGCCTTTAACTAGTAAGTACTGTATTTACTGGGTTTTTGAGGGGGGGTGTCTTTCGCTGGAAATCTCGCCTCCTACTTTGAAAATACCCGTGAAACCGGTTCAATTCATCACAGCCAGCACTCCTGCAGAGAGTTGGGTTGTACTTGCAGTGTATACAGTACACGCGTTATGCTCTTCGTTAATGTCTGTGAAGTTTTATTTAATCTCTGAGCCATACTGATTCTTCTGGAAGCACACCAGTATTCCACTTTCTCCCTAAACATTTTTAGGATCAGAGTCTTACATGTGGTTATTTCGAAAACGTTTGTACGTGCTCCTTCTTACCATGTTACTGTTTACCGTTACTGACCATATTAAGTTTAAGTGCCTGTGGGCACTTTTCCTGTCCGTGGTGGGTGGACCGTCTTTCATTAGAAGGTTAGTCTGTTCTACTCTGAGAATGTAGAGGGGGTGGGAAGTGCCCGCGGTCATTTAATTAGTATTAAAATCTTAGTTATCTTTCTAGTTCACAAGTTTGCATGCATAATTTAATTTTGAAAGCCACTGAGACATCAGGTACTACTGTTGTATTTATGAAAAAGAAACAAAACAAAAAACATACTAACAACTGTGCCATCCTACTCCTTAGTTAATACATTTTATTATTCATAAACAGTTAACATTGTTAGCAAAATATTTTGAATTATATTTAACCCTATTTTTTCTTTAGTTTTGTATTTAACTTATTATATGATAGTCAGACTTAATGTATATTAATGTATATTTGAACAATGAAAATATATTTTTACAAGATTTTACATTAAGCACTTAAAATTAATATGGTTAATAATAGTAAACTGTAACATGCTGTAACAAGATCGGTTAAACTTTGAAGAAAATCCTTTCAGAGAAAAAACCTGTTCCCACACACCCTGCCCCCACTACCATTAGAATATACACAAACATTTTAGCGTTTCATTCTGAGCAGAAGACCCTCACACCTGAAGAGTGCTGGCTGTGACGAATTAAACCGGTTTTACAGGTTTCAATCACAGATTGGGACTCAGTAAAGTAACACACAGCGCCACTGGATTTGATAATACTGTACCTAACCAAAATCCGCAATATGGAAACAGAACCTGTGTAATTGTTGATAGATGATGTACTCGTAACATTTTTTCAAGACGAACTACAACATTTAAAAAATGACTTGTATGTACTTGATATCTCTTATCAATCCACGGGTTCCAGCACAAAACGAAACTAAAACGCATACCGTTTGGCGCTTCTTATTAGTTGCTCAAAAGTAATTTGACTGTATGAAATGCATAATATAAACCTAGAAACATATACATGAGCAGTACTTAAGCACTGTAGTATCGGTGTTAAGACATACCTCTCAAATACTGTAAATCAAGTTAAAAATATCTCAAGACCGATTCTGGTCGTAATGAAACCATGTTTCGTGTATGTTTTCTTTTTCATCTTGAAATAACTCATTTCTAAATACCTTTTTCACTGTTAACATCTTGTAGCAACTTTGCGACAAAATATACACTCTGACAGTTCATCCTGCTACCAACATTAAATAAAACAAATCTTAAGATTTCTATATTTATGTCTTTATTTAGTGGTTTCATTCGAAGCTTACAATGTTTAGGGAGAAATGGAATACTGGTGCGTATTTTTTTCTTTAAAGTACCGAGACCAGCCATATACTGTATGTTTATGTTAAGATTTCCCTTCAGTGGTAAAATTAGATATGAATATTCAATACTTAAACGGGCACAGTTAAGACATTAAATATACATATACATATTGTATACAGTACAGTTTGCATACGGTAATATGTTTATGTTACGCGATTAAAAAAATAAATAAATAAAACTGGAAGGTCCAGCACCACCATTATGTTTATATGGTTGTTTTTGTTGGTTGGTTGTTATTATGGTTATTAATAATACGATCTATAGTTGAAATCTGAGCCTAAATAAAAAGAAAAAGCAAGTGATTAGGTTTATGAGCAATCTAATTACTTATTCGTTTAAAAAGCTATATAAAATAAAGTTTATTATTAATTTGCTGGACAGAGCGGTGAACATTATTATGCATGAGACAAAGATAACGATCCTGATCAGTTTAGAAATCTGTGTACGCTGTAAGGTTTTTACTTCTTAAACTTTTAAAATACACGTTTAGAATTGAAAGAAATCCTCTTCCTGGTATAGCACACCAGCACGTCTTTTTTCTCCAATCAGAGGGGTGTCAGATGGTGTCAGCCAATCACCATTCTGCGTTGGGTAGCAACGGGTGACTGTTCTCAGGCGGAACATGTAAACAGCTTAATGTTCGTGTTAAATATTTTTTTTAAATTCAATTAAACGGGCACAGTTAAGACATTAAATATACATATACATACTGTATACAGTACAGTTTGCATACGGTAATATGTTTATGTTACGCGATTAAAAAATAAATAAATAAAAATGAAAAGTCCAGCACCAGCTGGATTCGAACACACAACCTGCCAGCTGGTAGTCACGCACCTAGACCAGTAGGCTACAAGACAGCTCGCATGATCAGGCAGGCGAAACAGCCTTACACAGTCCTGCCGCAGTACACGGATATAATCATATCGTTATTAAATTCTTTAGATACGCGATTCCATATTATATTCCCTTTTAATCAAATTCTAAAAGTATGCTGGTTGACTCCGGTATCACGTTAGTTAAAGACTTCGAAGCTTACAATGTTTAGGGAGAAATGGAATACCGGTGTGTATGTTTCCTTGTGATATTTTAAGCTCTAGTTGAATGATAGGTGTCGCATTTTAAATCATTTTCGTAGCTAGAAATTATGAAACGCCCTGTTAAAAGCAAGGAAGTTTTTATGCCCCGTTGAAGTAAAACAAAATGCCTGACAAAGTATGGCTTGGACAGATTCCAAGTGCTTGTACAAATGTGCTAAAGAAATTATACTTTGAGTATACAGCTTGTCCAAAGTCATCCATTATCAATACTATTAGTAATATCTTCAGTAAAGGCTGTGATGCATAAATATTTCTGATGAAGGTAGGTTGTGTACTTCTGTCCAACTGAGCAATCTTGCTTTCATAATATATACCAACATTTTAATGACTGATGATTAACATGCTGTAATACACAGTTCAAAATTAAAGGCTCAAATGCTGTACATGAGAGGTTAAGCTCCCCCTGGCGGTTTTACAAGGCGACGCCGGATAGTTAGTCACGTGACACACGTGACACACGTGATACCGCGTGATACTGCGTGATACTGTGACACGCCCACCGCGGTATGCCGCGAAATACCTCACCCATTTTGAATGGCTGCATCTGTATACCAGATCGATTAACGTATGCTGGCACATTGTCATTGTCACTTGTTAACGATGCTCTTGACTGAATTCAAAGGGATATTTAAAGTCTTTGAAATCTTTTTCTATCCATCTCCTTCTTTGTGCCTTTCTACAACTTTATCCCAGAGGTCTTCTGATAGATCCTTGCTGCCCATAGTTGACTTTTTACTTTGTGATGCACTTCCAAGCAAAAGACACGTACTGTACAGAAACAGTGGATTTTCTTTTGAAATAATCAGAATCAACAGTGGTGGAAGCTAATTAGCTTGTTGTATGATTTGGAGGGCGATTGGTTGTAACAGAGCTACAGTTAATTTACAATTGCTATTACTAAGGGATGCATACAATTATCCCACTAGGTTTTCTAGGTTTTCATTTTGTATGAGCATTTGTTTTTCACTTGGAGGTTGTATGATACAATGTGTAAATCAAAGTAAAAAAATTCTTATTTAATGAGTCTTGATTTCAGGCTGTTAGGCCACAAAGTCCTTTACTTTGGAAAGAGAGTCCATCTATAGGCACATGCACTACACATGGTCACAGTCTAATGAACATTTGCAAATCATCTTCAGCATTACAGGGTTATGCTTTTCCTTTCTATGTTAAAATTATTAATATAATCAAATTACTATTTTCTCCAAGAATGAAAGAGGTTATTAGAAGGTCATGGTGTAGTTCTGCATTGCACTCCAAACTAATTTTAAAATCACTTACCCTTGGACCAATATCTCCTTGGTCCCCCTGTAAAGGACAGAATTTAACATTACTGAATCTTGAAAAGCTTAATGACCCTATAAAACATTGCTTAACACACACACTTGCACAAATAACATAGGGTCTGGAGGTACTTCTCTAAAAACAGCAATTTCATAGGTAATGTAACTAAACAAAGGTGTTTATGGAAACAGAGTAAGGGCTTTTGAAAATAAATTCTAGTAAATTTGTTCAAATATCATAATCCTTGGAAGAGTATGCAAACAATTCTTGATTACCAAAAAACAGGGTCCCATAAGTGTGGTCAGTATAGCTAAACTAATCTACCATGTGCATTCTTATGTAACCTGCTTTGCTGACTCTACGGATATGAACACATAAATTGTTGAAAATTTAGTATTTTGAAACATATAGCAAATCAGAAATTAACTGTATCCTTTGTCAAAGTGGTCTTTGAACAATACCTTAAACTAGAAAAATACCTAACAGCACTTATTTTTTTTTCACTTTTTTTAGTGCTAGTTAATGCTATTGTTGCCATATCTGTAAGTACCTTATCTCCTTTTGGTCCAGCGGGTCCCTAGAAAACAAATCCAAGAATTAGGCAAAAAGCTAAAATTCTGATATAAGTTTTCATAATTGATTATGGCAGACACCAAAGTTTAAAGTTATTAAGAATCTAAGTAATATTCAGTGTATTGACTAATAATTATCAGTACAGCACAATAAACAACAAATAAACTGCATAAATTAGGAAGGAAAATGAAAAGTTAAAGTTAAAAAATAAGTTAATTCAAAGCACTAAAAAATAATAGTTGCATAAACTAAATTAAAAATTAATTTCAAACTTTAGTGTATTGAATAAAATATTCCTGGTACTCAAATTTAAAGCGATGAAAATATTTATGTCCTGCTGGAGTTTGATCCATAAATCAAGAAACTCAATCATAGTCTACTGACACATGGCACACTTGATTCTAATTAATTTTTCAGGACAAATGATAAAAAAAACTGCCCATTGTTTGCTTGCAATCTGGGAGAAAAAGAATAAGATGGCCATCTGCAATTAATAGCTTGCAGATCCTTTTCTCAAGGGGGCTATTGGGCAGCATTTTAAAGCATATTTTGTAGGACATGGCAAATATTGATTAACTGCACAGTTTGTTCCACAACTAATTCAGTAATGTACATCTTTGGGTACAGACATCTCTGGTTTCTGAGCAAAGCAATAATATTATAAAGGAAAACTTCCTAATAATTATCCCTGGCTCATGACAAAGCATTCTTTTGATTTTTAATCAGGCCTATTGTAGCAACACTTCCAGATTTTATGTTAAATTTGTATTCAAATGGCATGATAGCCCAATGCCCAATTTTTGTATTCAAATTATAGTATTCCACCATGTACTGCCATGTCCCAGATCTCTGTCATTTATTATTAAGTTCAGAAAGATGTGGAAATAATACATTCTGCATACATTTTAATTATCAGCAGTTCTGCTATAAATTATTTCAAAAGAACCGGTTTGTAAGTAAATTATCCAAACCTGTGCATTTTGTTCACAAGTTAACTCCACACAAGCCCCATCTACCCAAACAACAGACATACTTGAATCAGAAGACAATGAAAGTTTTCTATTGCTTCCTTTAATAGACTATGTTTCTGACAATTTTCCAGTTTATCTCTATGTACAAAAAAGCCATACTCATTTGTATACAGTATGTATGGTTATGATGCAATTTCTATTTTCGAAAACTGCAAACATATGCAGAAGGGTTTTATTGTTTCTATTATTATATCCTTGCTGATACTGGTAATACTTTAAAATAAGGCATTTCTGTTTAGTAATATACTAAATCACTGAATATTCTCAAATAAATGTATATAATTTACACATAAATATATAAATATAAATGACAAATTTCTTATTAGATTGGTGCATTTTATTATCATAATCATTAACACATATTTTAGTACAGAACTTTTTTTGTTGAGTATAAGTTGAGTGAGTTTTTGTAGTATTGTGTATATATATATTTTATTCATATTGGTGGGCTTACCTTGACACTGATATTAAAACAAAGCCATATTATTTTTTAATGCTGCAATTTGCTGCAATAACCCACTTTTTCGAAATCTTCAACCATTAAGAAGGCAATATTTTCCCTTGAATAAACAGACTGAAAGATTTACTTTTAAAATAAAAAATATTTTATCAATGGGAGAAGTTTAAACCCAAGCTTGTGATGTTTAATCTTCAGTTGTGGGAAAAAAAAATTCCAATGTTCTGTGATGTATGAGGAATTTGTAATGAAAAGTTTCTTCCTCCAAAATATTTCAAATTCAAGGACCAGTAAAACCTAATCTACTACAGATACATGTCGGTTTATACCAACCTGACTCCCTTTGACTCCAGGAAGGCCCTGTAAATATGAAAGAATTTAATAAATTTAAAAACAACACGAACAATTCAAAATTTTAAACCTCAGATAAGCTATTACCTGTTCCATCATGTGCTTAACTGATATGCAAGCCAGTTTCTTTGTAGTTCACTGCTGTCAAACCAAAATTATCCTCACAAATGTTAAAGTCACATAATATGTTTTGGACATCATATTTTCTCCTCAGTAAAGACTACAACTGAAGACTAATGTGAAATATGTCCACTGCACGAACTATGCATGATTAATTCTTTGTCTGACACCCAGTGAAGGCACCACAGATGAAATGTGGTTGTCTCTACTTCTCATTGTTGAACTAATCTTCTAATTATCTATTTGTTCTTTTGCAGCTCCTTATGTAAACCTCTTCAAAGTAAAATTCCCCTAAAGCTAGAATAATTTCAATATATTTTCAGGACTGCTCCATTTAGAAAATTATCTTGTAAATTGTAAATTGTAAATTATTCATGGCATATAACTTTGTTCCATTTATTACCTTTTTTAATGTTCAAAATTAGATCATGTTTAATATTTTAATAATGTTTTTAAAGAGTGATAACTTTGTAAATTTTTAACAATGAAATACCTACCGGTTTTCCATCCAAACCAAGAGGACCCTGAAAATGGAAAGAACTCTTAAAATGATAGTTGCATTGTGGAGGGAAAAAACAATCCACATTTCAGTTGATGTACTGTAGAACCTGCACATAAAAAATGGTTCCACTTCAAAAAGTTTTAGAATTTACTCATATCAACCATTCTTTGCTATCAGTCGGTAATCACTAAATCATCAGAACTCATTCACATGCTTACATTTATTAAAACAATTTCCACCAAGACTGGAAAATGAGAAGCATTGGAAAAAGGGAGTGAAATATTTTAACACAGCAAACAGGAAGGCATAAAAGAAGAAAAACTAATATAGATTTATAACCACACATTTATCCAGTATTTCCGGATAGTAATTTCAAAATGACAGTTTTACATTCTCATTGTTATGACCCCAAGTGTCTAGGGGTAAAGGGGTGTAACATTTAGGATGGTTTTAGATGCAGGTGGGTTTCTGGTGAGGGACTAGGAAGCGTGACAAGTTTTGGAACAAAAGTGATTTATTTTAAAGTTAATAAGTGACCGGTACGTAATTAGGACACAATAACACACAGGGAAAGGGAACTAGAGTGGTGCCAAAGAAAAGAAAATAACAAACAGAATAACGTGAGGGAAAGCTGACCTATCTACCAAAACAAAACCCGAAACACTCGGTCTTCGGTGTGTTCTAACGCCCTAGCTAAACCTTCACTTACTACCCAAAACAATACAAGACAAAAGACACTCACCTGCCCTAAACTAGTGTTACTAATACAAAGACCAACTACGTGTGCAGAATGTACCCGACTAACCCTTAACTAACCCTTAACACAAAAGTTGATACAAATACACAAGTGAACTACAAATACAAATAAGGGAAAATAAGAGTAGACACAAGGAATGGGGTACAAAAGAGCAGAGGTTGATATAACAAGTTTGAGCAAGGTAATGGCGAAGTAAAGATAATACAAAAAAATGAAAGTACAAGGAGATGAACACAAACCAACAAAGCCAAAGCTATACGAAAACACACACAAAGTGAAACGAACGAAAACAGAGAGACGAAGCCGAAGCAAAATGAAAGCGAAACGAAGCTGACCCAAGCAGAACCGAAGTCAAGCGAAAGGCCCCTTCATTCAGAAAACCTCCAAGTTAAATACTGAATAAAATGAGTTCTGATTGGTCGAGAGTTGATTGAACATGATGTCACAACGGCAAAGATGGTTTAGTGATGGACCAATGGTAGGGGGGTAGCTGAATACAGGAAGTGGAAAAACAAAACAAAACATACAGACACACAAGGGGGCATAACCCATATATTCAAGCTTTTAATCATCTCCTGGACACACGCTATGCATAGTAGCCAGACATTCACAAGTTGCTGCCTAAAGGTAACAAAATACCAATTGACTATGGCAATGGTAATTAATCATGTTAAATTGAATTAGACAGAATTCAACAGAATTAAAAATATAAAATCGTATTTTTCACAGTAATTATACAATTTAATAGCTTGAAATGGGGAATTATAACATTTTAATATAAGTTATTAATTTATATTGCCTAAATGGCATCTAAGTTTTGCAGTTGTACTACTTTGTAAAACCACCAGTGAAAGTTTAACGTGGCATATGGCTGTCGCCAGAAAACACCTGGTTTAGAATCTTTGTCAATGCTGAAGGACAATCTTTTTCCAATTATAGATTTAAGTTATATACTGTTTAGACTTTTATTAATTTTAAACTGTGTATTACAGCATATCCAAAATATTGAACTAATTTAAGTGTAGGTATATTTTGTAAACGCAAGATTACTCAGTTGGAAATATAAAAAAAATAGTTTATTATACTGTAGCTTGTGAATGTGATGTGCCTCTTTCAGATTTGCATCCACATAGAGAGAATCCAAAGGTAAATTTTGGTAGTGGAAAATAACAGTAGTAAAACATAATACATACTTAATGTACACACAGTAGATGGTAGGGTAGCTAGATGGTAGGGTAAAAAGTACAAAACAGTATTCAACCTTCTTCATAAATACTTTATCCATCAAAGTCTTTAACTTGGTGACTTACAGTTGGTTATGGTTTTAACGTGTTTATTCTAACATTATAAAGTTTATATACTGTTATATCTTTTCTAAGAATACATTGTAAGAAGACCACTTAATGTTATTATAAAAAAAATGTACTGATTTAACAATGTGTCCTTTTCAGGTTTACATCTGAATTAAGAAAATCTATGTTTTGTCATAATACAAATTTCAGCAGCCAGTAAGCAGCCAATAATTTACTGAATTTACATCAAACTTTAAACCATATATTGTACTGTACAGTCCTGCAAAGTCCAAAGTCTTACTGGGAGGTTACTGGGAGGTTGTTTCTGGAAAAACTGGCTCTTGCATGAGTGTGCGTATCTGGATAAGTTATTTTAAGTGATTAAGGATTTCTTCACAGAATTCTTTAAGTTAAACAAAGGAGGGAAGAAGGGTTATTTTTACAATTGCCAGTAACCGGAGAACAGCTTATCAACATGTTGAAACCCGTACCATGACAGTGAAGACACGGTACCTTTTAGTGAGCCAGTTACTGTTGTTACAATGTTGTGTGGGTCTGCAGGAATTTCTCTGTAAACTCAAGAGTTATACAGGAGATACGTTGTGTATCAACTCTTATTATATCTGTAAAAACATTCCAATTTAAATGTAATATGGAATATATTTTAATAATATTAATAATGAATGACCATGGACAAACTGTAAACTGAAGAGTTACAGAGAAGACGTGTTAAAAGTTTGGAATTTAACTTTTAGAGCAATCCTTTTGGCTACATTTTTTACATAGCCAGATGTATCCAAATAGTTAATTATTATAGCTTGTTGCGAACACGATCTACCTCTTTCAGGCTCAAATCCCACAGCAGGCAGAGGAATACTACTCCGTTGGGCCCCTGAGCGAGGCCCTTAACCCCAGCTGCTCCAGGGATGCCATATGAATGGCTGACCCTGCGCTCTGACCCCAAGCTTCTCCCTCTCCCTGTCTGTGTGCCTGTGTGTCTCATTGAGAGCAAGCTTCAGTAAAAGCATTCAGTGTGGTTCAGTATTTAGTGGGATAATTCATAAAGTATTAAAAAAAGGATATATGATGTGATCTGTTGGAGGCTGTCAGGCAAACTCACTTTCTAGGCAGCTTGCAAATTAGAAATATTGATTCTAACTTGGAAAGATGTAACAGCCAAACAAGTCTTGCAGAGACACAAACTGGGAGACCATGAATGACACCTTGGAATGGCTGATTGCATTTCACACTGTTTTTGTAACAATGGCTTTCTTTTGAGATAAGAATATGGGTTGTGAGACAACTATGGGTTGGATTTAATAACTACTGAACATCTGTGGAATGAACTGAGAGAATGTGTGGCATCCAGGGTCCTGAGACCAGTAAACAAGTATATGTTAATGAGTAACTGTGTTATGTCTGTCTAATTAAATGAAAGAACAAGAACAATTTAGTCATGCTCCTGAATATAACTTTATGAATTTGTTGCAATTTTTATTAGTTTAATAAAATCTTTACTCAGTTGACTCAGGATTCCTTTAGGTAAAATGTTAGGTGGAGCTATGGTAGCTCAGATGGCAAGGGTATCTAGCTCCTAACTGGAAGGTCCTGGGTTCAATCCTAGGTAGCAGCAAGCGATGTAGCTTGCTCTAATTCCTTCCAGATGGCTCCCAGGTCCACTCAGTCTGCTTTCCAAATGAGTACCAGGGGTTAATCCTTCCGGGTTAATGACCCAACTATGCTTCAGCTTCAGCTCAGGGACAGATTATCAGACATTATCCTCAAGAATTTTCTGATACAGAGCAGAATTCATGGTTCATGGTTCAATTATGGCAATTCCTCCAGGTCCTGTGGCAGCAAAGCATCCCCACACCATCACACTACCACCACCATGTTTGACTGTTGGTATGATGTTCTTACTGTGGAATGCTGTGTTGGGCTTTACGCTGGACATAATGGGACCCATGTCGTCCAAAAAGTTCCACTTTTGACTCATCTGTTCATAGAACATTCTCCCAAAAGGCTTGGTGCTTGTTGGCAAATGTGAGAAGAGCATTTATATTATTCTTGGTTAGCAGTGGTTTCCGCCCTGCTACTCTCCCATGAACCCCTTTTTTGCCAAGTCTCTTTCTGATTGTGAAGTCATGAACACCGACCTTAGCTGAGGCAAGAGAAGCCTGCAGATCTTTAGATGTTTTTTTAGGATCCTTTGAGACTTTCTGGATGATTTTACATTGCGCACTTTGGAGAAAGTTTGGCAGGTCGGCCACTTCTGGAAAGATTCACTACTGTTCCAAGTGTACTCCATTTGGAGATTATGGCCCTGTGTTAAAGACCACAGATGGCTTTGTGTTAAAGACCTGAAAACATTCAGTGTCAAAAATCTGCAATAATAGAGGAAATCAGGAAGGGGGCAAATTATTTTTCACGGCACTGTATATAAAACAGTGTGGGAGTCAAACTCATTGCTTTTTCCTTCTATTAAAATGAATAGCTGGAAATTTCAGAAGTGAAGTGGAAAAGAAGGATCCCACACCTCAGGGGTGCCCAATTTCATTTTTTTAGGACTGGAAGGTTTTTGGTTTTAGTTCTACCTGGGCTTTTAATTACCCAGTTGAACTCATTATTTGCCTAGTTGGACAAACAAAGCCTTTTCTTGCTCACAAACAGCTGGGGATTTAAACAGACCTATAAAATTTACTGGACTGTGACCCTCAAAGACCAGACATAACCCTGCTGGCTTTACGATAAGGTTATGGTTACTAGATTAAAGTTTAATGTAGGGCAAGGGCAGAGATTTTGAAGTTAGGGATGTGTTTGCCATTTTGGTAAGACACACACTGATAATTTGTTGTACTGCAGCAATGTCTGGAGCATTTTCCTGTCATTTCAATTGGATGTATTTTTTTAAACTAAACCTCACCTTTGACCCAGACAGGTTTGATTTACACTGCATAAGTATCTGGTTTTAAAACAGATTTCCTGTTCCTGCCATTTAATGTTTGGGCTGACTCAGCAATAATTTCTCTCTTTTATATGCATCTTCTGTATACAATGCATGTAATAAAACAGTGAGAGGAGGACTGTACAAGATGAAATGAAATAAAGACACAACATTTTACCACAGCCCTCTGATTTAGCTGTAAATAAATAATTACTAGAGGTATTCATTCATCTCTAGGACATATTAAGACATACAGATGCAGCCATTCAAAATGCACGGTAAAATCCTGTACCGCGTAAAATTATCTACAGTTTAGCAGTACGTGATTGGCTGGCTAAAATCACTGACAGGCTGCACTCGTGGTGCATTGGTTGTAAGTGAAACAATTGCTTCATTTAATCTCTTTACTGTGCATGTTTAAATCTGCTTAATATTGAATATTAATATGGAATTTTACAACTAGTGGGAAAATTAAGTAGCTGAGTATAAAAAGAAGAGGAGCATAATGTGTCTGAAGGTCATAAACGATATTAATTTAGGAACATAAACATATTATGTAAACTGTATATGGCTGATACAGGTGGTATTGGTGGTTTAAATAAAAATACACAACAGTATTCCACTTTCTTCCTAAACATTTTAAGCATCAAAGTCTTTAATTTGGTTAACTACTGTGGTTATTTTGGAAAAGTTATCACGTAATCCTTCTGACTATATTAAGTTTATATACGTGAATATTTGCGCTCGTTATCATAGTAAAAAAAACACATACTTTTTAGAATTTGATTAATAGGGAATATAATATGGAAACATGTATTTAGAGAAATTAATAATGATATAATTATATTCATATAGCTCAGCTTTTATTAATTATATTTATATAGCTCACAGTTGTACACTTTCTTTGTAAATGTCTGCATCAGTTTAACTCATTCACACGTGATTACGTGTGTGATGTAATGGCTTAGGCGTGTACCTTGCATGCTGGAGGTTGGGGGTTTGAACCCAGCTTTCACCATGAGATTTCTTTTAACAAATAAACATTTCTTTGAAAACTAAAATAGCAAATATTATGGACATTATATTGACACTTTTGATATTTCTAAATATCACAACATATTCAAAGCTAAGTGATTTATTATTAACAACGAATAATTTCAAACTGCTTCTGTACTGCCACTACAGTATAACTTGTGGGAAATACATTTATTTGTCCTGCATCAAAGTTTAACTCATTCGGAGCGCCCTACATTACAAACTCCAAGCGTTTCATTTTGTCTATTGCTACAATATAGACAGCAATGTAGTTAAAAGGAACATGTCAAAATGTTTCCAAAATAACCACAAGTGAATGAGTTGATGGATTTGATAATAATAGAGAAATCATAACAATGACCCCGTGTCACTAATCATGCATACCATACTGTAATCCACTTTCTTGTAAACACGTTTTATTTTTAATTTGACTCATTCACGCATGATGAAGAGTGATAGATGGAGACAAGATGGAGGTTCTTGTCGAAACTACATTCCTCAGAATGCAGTCGGAAATAATGTCGGTCACCCTCAGTCACCTGACCAGCTGATGCACTGCATCACAGAAGATGACTGAAGGATTAGCCCATTAAGAGTGAGTATTTTTTAAACAACCTGGGGGGAAGGAAAAGTGCCCGTGGTAAGTTTTTTCACTGAGACAGTTTTTATTAATTTTCCACTTAAGCGTATGGAGGAGTCTTAGCTAACAAGGAGAGCACTGTGATCTTGACATGCACGAGTGAAGTAGAGTTAACAGCTTCAGATTTAAAAGGTTATTAATAATATTTTCTGTGTCGCATTAACATTGGAATGTTCTTACAAGTGTAAAAAGAGGCGATTCACAACATGTCTTCTCTATAACTCTTCAGTTTACAGAGAAATTCCACCAGAGCCACACATTGTATTATTGTCCAATAATACTCTTCTTGTGTCTAATTTCTAGTTTCGCAGGACTATGAATGTAATGCTCTAATCACGCTTTGAACCACCTGGATGCAGCTCGCTACATTATAGTGCTCATTACCACTACAAGGACAACAGAAGTATTTTTTTTTAAGAAACTAATGTCAAATGATTTCCAAAACATCCACTTGTGTTACTTTAGCTGTTTAGTTACATGATTCCATATTAATATAACTATCAAGTGATGTTAAATCACTACAACATTTATCTTTTTACAATAACAGCAAGTGGTGTTCTTACTATGCATTCTTAGAAAATGAAGTACAGTTGTCCAACTGAGCAATCAGATGGTTACAAAGAAAGTGGACCACGGTAGTACTTTGAGCTTACAGACTGTCCAAAGTCATTCATTATTAATACTATTTAATATCTTAAGTAAAGACTTTAATGCATAAAATATAATGCATCATTAAAATATTTATGATGAAGGTGGAAGGTGGTGTACTTTTGTTCAACTGAGGAATCTTGCTTTTATAAAATATAACGAATTTTTAATGTTTAATGAATAACATGCTGTAATACAAAGTTTAAAATGATTTAAAAAGTCTAAAGAGTATACAACTTAAATTCTTAATTGGAAAAAGACTGTCACTCAGCAGTGACCGGGATTTGAAACCGGGCATTTCTGGCGACAGCTCAAATGCTGTACATGAGACGTTAAGCTCATGACAATGTAAAAAACATGATGAACAGAAAATGTAACATGAAAAAACAGCAGTTGCTACAGTATATGTCCCCAAAACATAAACAAAACTAACATAGCTTAGGGGGCAGCAAGGTCTGCTTTTACAGGCTACAGAAAAAGCACAAGGAATGTAACACCTCCTTCCCATATGGTTTATCGTGTTATGGAGTGCAAACCACCAAGAATTCTTTAAAAAATGGAAGCTGAAAACATTTTAAATAAAAATATTCAGTGGGTACTGATACTTCCTTTCAAATGAGCTTCAAACTGAGAAATCCATTGGGAGACAGGGAGAGACAGGATACATCTGTTTTAAATGCAGAAGAGCTCTTCACACTAAGACTTTTGCAGACAGGTTGGCTTTTAGAATACTTCTTTATTGTATGTGCCTGCACTGTAAAAATACAGACATACTTTTTAATGTGTGTCATGAATTTCAAAGTAAATTTCTTCCTTCTATTTAGAGAACAGAGTAATCCTTGAGATAACTACAGTATAGATGTGTTTTTAAACATTATTATCATGTTTAATTTCATTTTTGCCTTGTTGTTACTCCTTACTTTGGACTGCTTGAGTAACACTGTATATTAAAGCTGCTGAAAAATGTGAGCTAGGACAAATGAAAATTGAAAGTGTTCAGATCAAATGGTCTATCCTAATCCTCTTTTCAATTTATATTACCAAGTTCTAGTAAAATACCACAATTGAGATCTTGCTAACTTTATCTAATTTAACAGTAAAAAATTGGAATTGGAAAATAGTTTACATACAGTACCTATGTTATGGCTTTGTAATGTAAAATACATGTATTGTAAAACTGAAATTATTGGAGTTGATGAAGTTTCATCATACAAGCATTTTTTTCTGTTACTATACTTCTGTCAGTGTATTAATGCTTTAAATGCTTAATTAAAAATGTAACAAAGTGGGTCTTCGGACTGGCCTTTCACAGGCTAGAGCAGTGGTTCTCAACCTGCGGCCTGCCACATGCGAAAGTGCGGCCCACAATGTCTGACCCCTTTTTAATAAATTACATTTGTTTGCAGTCGATTCCTTTGATAAAAAAATAAAAAATAGGTAAAAATAAAAAATAATAAAAAAAAACTAGTTATGTAAAACTTTCTGAATAAATTCGCTGGTGATATTTAATTTAATTAAAGTGCTGCACATAGGCTATAATGTGCGTCACTAGAACACAAGTTCATATTGCCTTCACTGTCACGCCCGTCATACATCTGAGTGCAAAGAATAGCATGCTACAGCAGGATTGCCTAGTCTAGAAGCCTGCTAGTTAATAAAAATGGATGTTCATGTAAGGGGTGAAAAACAGCATAGGCCCAAGGAAGAAAATGTCAACTCAACAAATACAGACCATGAAAACGTGCAAACAGAAAAAAGAATCAGAGCATCAGTGATGAAGGTAGGAAAGTACTGGAAGAATAGAGGAGCCAATTTGTCGTGATTGATAGAGATGGGCTGCCTTTATGTTTGCTTGGTAGTAAAATTATTGGCGCTTGCAAAATGTACAATGTAAAAATAAATTTTGATACTACTCACAAGAATTGTGATAGCAATACCCACCTGATTCAAGTGACAGGTCTCTCAAGATAAGTAATCTAGAACAAACTGCATGTAGAAAATCATGCGAACTACTTTAAAAGCGTCCCAGGCGGTGACACGTTCAAAATTTCATGGCTACTCGCTAAACAGGGCAAATCTTTCAGTGATGGTGAAGTATATATAGAGGTTGGAAAAGTTATAGTGTAGTACACAAGGTTGCTTGAGAAACAGGACGTTTTGGACGGAAGTCCTTCATCAGCTGTGCAACTTCAGAAGCACTTTGCTTATATATACACACATGGTTAATACCTATTATATTAATACTGTATTACTATTATAATATTATACTGTGTATATTATATAATACATTATACATTATATATTATATATTATAATAGCTATTGTGCATGCAGATAAGGCAGGCCTGGTAGTGATTAATATATGCGTCATGCGAGACTTTCTTTTAGTCACAGTTGCAGCCCAGTTGATAAAAAGGTTGAGAACCACTGAGCTAGAGGGTCAATACCTTGAGAGAAGGTAGAGAGCTGATGTGTAGTCGCTCAAATACTTCACTAATGGCAGCTAGAGCTAGTCATGTGATAATGTAATATAGGGTACTTAATTAGGAACTCAGGTGGTGCTGATGATACACATTCTCACCCGACAATCAGGGAGAGAAACAATTTCGAGAGCTGCCTTGGTGGTGTGAGGGGCCCTCTAGTGGTGAACAGAAGATTCCTTCCACTGTGTCACTCCTTAAACATAAATTCATATAACCAGCAATTTGCAAGTTACATTTTTTTTTCTTCTGAAGAGAACCTTTCCTTGAATTAATTTAAAAGCTCTGGTGTTCATTAATCACTGCTTCTGTTTTGACATTGTAGAAGAGGGAACTTGTTCACTGTCTAACACCAAAGAGGTTCTTGAAGAATAAGTCAGAGTCCTATAAATAACCTACAGACTCAGTACACTGATGGGCCTGTCCAGCCAATCTATGACATTCACCAGAGTGTGCTTGGCTGCTTTCTGACTCATGAATGTGAAGATCTCTCTGTGAGCAGCAGCCTAGACTAACCAAGTGGGGCTTCATCGACTGTCTACTCCAATATCATGCTGCACATCAATGTGGGATGATCTCACTTCCTCACAATTCATGTTAGATAAAAAGAGCATCCAGGTGAGAATCCATGACAACAGTTCATTTTGGAACAACCAGACAGCTGGATGGAGAGGCAGAGCAACAGGAAAGTGACATGCTATGAGTGACATGAAACATTCTTTCTCACATGCTGTAAAATGTGAGGTAAAACAATTTTATGGAACTTGTTTAATAAAAAAGGAATGATGGTTTGAAAATGTGTATCTGGGTAGAAAAAGCAGGCAGTAGGCATAATATTACCCTGGTTCGAGTGCAAATCTAGCATTGGCTTTAAGCTGAGAAGCTTAAGCTGGGTAGCTAGGGCTAATGTCACTTCCTCTATATGCAAACTGCACACCCCATAGTCTATTTCCATCTGAAGCAATTGGATTAAGACCTTTTCTACCTCCCTCTGGGTTGCAGGAAATTCCTGCTAAACAGACCGGGAAGCACTACTATAAATAACTTACAAAAGACCACCTGCTACTAATTAACTGAAGGCATTTCCCGTTAATTATTAACTACAAATCCAGAAATGGAGTGTAACACAGGGTAAGCTAATTGGCTAAAGAAATTGCCAGTGAATCAAGTTTGCAGTTTTTAGAAAACTTAATATTTGATACAATAATAATTAAAAATAATAATTTATACAATATAATATTAAGATTTGGTTCTCCATTAGATTTTTAACATAGCTCCTGAAGGTCTGTATTAGCTAAACTAATGGATGATAAATGTTAAAATCATAACTAACATAACAGTGTTCTTGCTATACACACTGAACAAATACAGTATAATGAATTACACTGTACTAACTCATTTAATAAAAGCTGGCAAAACATCTAGAGGTTCTAAAAGGCAATAAGACATTTCACAGACAAATAAGCTCTCAAAGTTTAGGTGCTCTATAGTTCAGAACTAAGAAGAAGAAAGTGGTTATATGTTTTAGATATATTATTATTATTATTATTATTATTATTATTATTATTATTATATTAATATAAATGTATACATTAGAATAAGAGATTTCAGCTCTTCATCAATGTTTCCAGAGAAACAAACAACTTTGCTTTCACATATTTTTTGTTTAGGATTATCACTGGTAAGAAGTCTTCTAATGGACACACAAAAGACAAAAGCTTGTTAGACAGTCTTGTCTCTAGTTTCTGTATTACAGAACACACATCAATGGTATTGCTTCCTTACTAACCACCAGAGGGCCCTCTATGATAGTTTAAGGATACTGTGTAAAATCAAAACTGATTTTATTAAAGGTGATCTTTTGATTTTTTTCAATATGAAACTTTGCCGTACTAAACCATTATTCAATACTTCTTTTATTTGTGCCTGTGCTGACTGAATCTACATTTATAACACTAAATGGATTGGAGTACATACAGTAGATAACATATTATTGTTCAGATCTGTGGTTCTCAACTACGGTCCTGGGGGACCATTCTCTTCCCTACGACCAGGGTTGCTATTGTTAGATTTTGCTATAGCTTGATTCTTAATTGCAGACTAATTGATTTCAATTTTCTATTTTATAAGTTGTTTGGGATTTGCAATTGGTATCAATCCTCTGCCAATTCCACAGTTTCAGAACTCTCCTAACTTCTGTAGATATAAGCAAACAACACACTGTCCTTGTGGGATTGTTGAATACACTGTCATTCCTACCTGTGTCTGCTCATAAGAACTATTTAGCTCTGAACATGAATAAATAAGTTTACAAATACTTAAATGAGCAAGCTGAAGAGATATGGTATAAAGTTCATCATGCTGACACAGCTGTAAACAATGTACTTTAACTTGTGTGCTTTTGAAAACAGGGACTGAGTGTTGAAAAAGTCTAAACAAGTAAGTAGATCAATTACATATATCAATTAACACTGGTGCTTAAGTGCCCATTGAAAAAAAAACAGTAGACATAACACTCCACAGGACCTGGGCTAAGAACTCATAATTTAGTAGCTCCACAAAAAACTACAATAAATAAATGCACCTCTTTTTTAAAAAAATAGCAGGAATAAAGTTAACATCAGACAATTTCTAATTTAGAAGTAAAAACGTGAAGTAAAAGCTGATTCTGACCATCATGGAGCTTGGTTGCATGTAGGACAACCCAAAGACCCAGAGCTTAGACAGTTGAACTGCCTGATAATGCTATTATAGCATGATGGGAAAGCCACAGCACAGTACTTCAGAGGCCAAAGGTCCAAGAAGTAAAAGAAACAATAGTTTGAACCATAAATATTATGGCAGCTTTCCTTTTGGTTTTTATTTATTTACGCTGCCCAATGGTCCATCCTTTGGGCAGCATAAATAAAAATATGCTTTGGAATATATACAGGCTGAGCTCTATTTACTGGAAGGCAAAACTATTTGTGTGATTTCTCTTTAGAGTGTTCCCATCTGCCTGAGATGCTCATGGCAGCTTCACACTTAAAAACCCCATTTCTTTAATGACTTTAAACTCAAATACAAATAATGTATTTGACTTTAAGTTCAAATACAGCTTGATTTCTGAATATTCTGTTCCAAAAACACACTGTCAGCAGTAACACAAAGGGGAAAAAACCTTCTTCTAGACAAGCAAAAACAAACTAAATAACTAAAATATAAATTAAACTATAGTCTAAAAACTATACTTTCAGTTAAAGGAAGGCAATCACTAATGTGATGTTTGCAGATTGAGAGAAGAAGATGAGCCCGAGTTGTCAAATCCTGGTTCTTGGGACTGGTGTTTTCCTTCCAGTTAATCTCTTAATGACCTAAATCAACTCATTACTGGTTTAATTAGACTAATTTATCTACTTGTTCCAGCTGTTGTGCCAGTGCTTTACCTAGACCTAGAAACCACCCCCCTTTCAATGCAGTGTCTGTCCCTGTGTCAAATCCACCATACACAAGTGTACCTCAGCAGGACTAGGATTAAAAAGGGTTTACTCCTTGCTATGGGGACACAAAAAAACAGTAAGATTTGTGTTTACTGCTGACGTACAGGTTGCTACTGTCATTTACCATGATGTCCACAAACAATTTCAATTAGAATAATTGCCATTAGTTTCTCTGAACATAACTAATTTAAGTACATTTAAAATATATAATGGCATGGAGTGAGTCATGGGACTGATGAACTATATCATATATGAAGCTCAGCATCTTTAAATAGTGCAGTGTTTATTGTTATTTCACTACACATGTAAACAGAAACTGAAAGGGGAGAGAAGGATGACAATAAGAGCTCTAGAACATACAAAGGTAAACCAAAGAGGACACAGGAAGAGAAAGCAGCATGGAAAGAGGTGACTGAAGAAATAATAATTGTATCAAAATAAAATATTTACCGGGTAACCATCTCGGCCTGGCGTGCCCTGTTAGGATTAAAGAAGACAGATCACAGACACAAGCTAATTAAAAAAGACACACGTGTTCACAGCTGCTTTAGCACCTACCTAGTAAGGTAGTAAGTTAGTTAGGATGGGCACTCTGATGCCAGTCCTCTCAGCATACAGGTGCCAGGGTAAATAATGAACCACACACCTCGTTATATTGCAGCAGGAGGACAACTAATTAATCCTACGTATGCAAGCTATTAATCAGGCTTCTTTTAAAAGTGTTGTCAGAAAACAACCATTGTTCAAGAGCACCTGAACACTGGGGGAAACAATGATCAAATTTGCCACAAAAAAGAAGATGTAAAATTGTTTCATTTGTCTGCCTTTACCCCTCACTAGTAGTTTGACCTTTATGAAACGTGTCATTGAATTTTAAGTAAAACACACCATTGCACCTTCTTACTTTGGGTCAATTGTACCAAATACAGGGTCCTCAAACATAGGTTAAAAAAAATTAACTTCCTGTGATTGTAACACTAGTGTCAAGAACAGGATGTGTTTAATTACTGCATAAACGATTGTTTGGAATTTATTTCTGCATCAGGGAATAAAAGGTTTATGAGTATGCACACATGTAATTATTTTGTTTTTCAATCTTCTGATTTAAAATTGTCAGTTGCTCCTTTATAGAATACCATCCCTCAAAAACATTTTAACACTAATAGAAAAGAGTTAAATATAAAACATTGCTTGAATAAGTCCAAATTTCTAACATGTAATATCCAAACTATTTGCAGTATATGGCCAGGCACACACAAGTGTTGTGTTTCATCACATGGCTTTACTTGGCGTCATCTAATGACTAGAACACACTTTGTATATTGGAGTGAACAAATTAACACCTGCCTGATCAATAGCAGTGAACCTTAGAGTGATGCCCACTGTCAGGGTCTTTTTCTTCGGCTCCAGCAGTGTTTTACCTTTGTAACAATTACCACAAATACTATTTAATCACTTCTCATCTCTGTTCTTTTCCATACACTATCACATTAACCCCTTTTCTTTATTCTATGTGAATCTCTCCCTTCCAGATTTTTCATCAGATACAAGCATGTTTTTCTTTTATTATAAAACAAATACAGGTGAATGTTTTTTTCTTTCCTAGTAAAAATGAATGGTTTGCTTGGAGTTTTCCTGTGAAAAGGGGGTAGAGGCTTGGGTATTAACACAAACTTTGTTACAATGCTGTCTTCCATGCATTAGAACACACAAAATATAACTATTGTGTTTAGAAAATGTTATTGCTATTCTGCAAAGCCCACAATAATTTTACAATTATTTTACTTTTAAGCATGCATTAGCATCAACATTGCATTCTATAAACATATTCCAATTTCAAGGCTACTCTTTTATAGAAAAAAAAGTCCACATTTCCAAAAAGCAAAAAAAAAAAACTTTAATCTTTTAATTTTTGTATTTCTGGTCTGAACCGCTAATATTTCAACATTTTTGCTAAAAACAGTACAGTTTGAATAGTTCAATTTTCTCTTTTGCTACAAATTGGTGTTCTAGCACGAATATTACCAGATTTAGTGCTGCCGATCTGAAGTCAACACCCTCTCCTATACATCTAGTTAACTAGTGAGGAGACAGGGTGGTTCATTGTTGGTTCATTATAGAAAGAGTTCTGAATGAACTCTGAATGAGTGATTTAAGTAATCTAACTGTTCAACTATTTACTCCTGGTTAGTGTTATGTAGTCTGTATTGACATCTGTTAACCTTTAGCGACACCTAGTGGACGTTCTAGAAAATTCAGTGTTTATTGATTTATCACACAGACGTAACAGGAAGTTCAATTTAAGGAAGTAGTTTAAGCACTAAAGCATCGCGGTAATATTGCCACTAGTTCATCCTCATCCATCTACTATAGGCCTTAAAAACGGCATCATCTGTAAGTTTCATTTTCTCTTTCAGCAGTGATTTTGTCATGTCAGCAAGTTATTTTGCAATATTACTGTTTGTATTGTAATTTAGATACTGTTATGTTAGAAGCTACCTTCCGCTAATGTAAACCATTAGCTTTCACTTATTCATTCAGTACTGTATGTAGTTGAGCATAGTGTTAGCAAAGTTTATGCATAGCTTACTCATACTAGAATTGTCTTTATCATTCGTGCTTGACATTGCACAGTCTGTTAGCCTGTTTTCTAGCGTTTTAACTATGCTCAACTATTTTACAGTTTCACAAAGAAGTATCCAAGTAAAAATCCAAAATGAAACATCAGCATGTTTTCTGAGAGTTATTTGGATGGTGATTTGTTTAGCTGACTGGATAACTGAATAAGAATATGTTCAGTGAGGCCAGGACAGTGAAGAGATGCACCAGTAAAACAGGAGCCTTTACATGAATGGTGGATCAGTCTTTCATCGTCACAGCTTTGACTCCTAAATGACATCTGCAGTCAGTGAGTATATTCTACCTTTGAACTGATCACTCTGTCAATATGCAAGATAAAATTGAGACACAGTCAGTTTTATCCAATTTGTCAGTCATCACTGCATCCATTGTGTCGGTGGCCAGCATTACAGCAGCCAAAGCAAGAGCAAAAGCTGAAGCTGCGCAAGCAAGGGCTTTATATTCAAAAAAAGAGATTGATATCAAGGTGAAAAAAGCCCGCCTTGAAGCCACTTTAGAGGCTCTAGAGCAAGAGAGAGAAGCAGAATTTGTGTGCGCTGAGGCAGCAGTGATGGAAGCAATGGTGGCGGATCTCGAAATGGCTGATACCGAGAAGGGAGTCAGCTTCTGATTTCCACCACAGAGCACGCAGCAGCAAGTAGAAGAATATGTTGCAAGGCAAAACAGTGTCTGTGGCAGCAGACCGCCAGCAGAGAATCATGAACCACAAAGCACCAGCTTAAATAAAAGGTTCCCATCCCAAGCACTAAATGATCAGTTAGAAGGTGAGGCTCCTCCACCAGCTGTCCTGAGGATGTCGCACCTCACAGTCACTGAGAAGTTGAAAGAAGGCAGCACAATTCTTCACCTCCAGTCAACAACTCTTCAAATCAGTCATTGAATCACTCTTTGCACTCAGTCACCCCCTCCAATCAAGTCAACAACAATGTGTGCAGTGCAGAACACTGCTCTGGTAAAAATATAGCAACATTTGACCTTGCCAAATACCTAGCACGAAGGCGGTTTGTGACATCTGGGCTCACCAAATTTGATGATAAGCCAGATAACTACTTAGCATGGAAATCTACATTTCTCAGTGTTATTGAGGACCTAGACCTCACAGCCGGAGAAAAATTTGAGCTGTTGATTAAAATGGCTTGGAAGAGAATCAGCTGAGCATGGTTGCAACATTAAGTCAGGTAATATTAGGAACCTGCCTGCTAGCTGATGTGGGAGAGGCTGGATGAAATGTATAGTTCCCCAGAAGCTATAGAGCAAGGACTGTTCACAGAGATAGAGAATTTTCCTCAAGTAGCATCCAAAGATCACCAGAAACTTAGAGAATTAGGCAACTTGCTGTCAGAAATAGAGGCTGCGAAACGAGATGGCTATCTGCCAGGGCTTTCATATTGGGGTGTCAACCCTATTGTACAGAAGCTGCCATTTGGGCTTCAGGAAAAATGGATGATGCAAGGAACATGCTACAAGGAGGAACACAGGTCTCCTTCCCACCTTTCTCTTTCTTTTCAGAGTTTGTGCGCAGAGAAGCCAAAGCACGCAATGGCCCAAGCTTTAGTCTCACCTCTTACACCATAACCCATGGGAGAAAACATAAGTTCACTGAGAACCACAGCAATACACATATACCAATCTCTGTGCACAAACCTGTTTCTCATCCCCTCCAACCTATTTGTATGCAGACAGTCAGAGCAGTGCATCAGAAGACCCAGACAGACAGTGTCCAATACATTGTAAACTCCATCCACTGAAGAAATGTAGGAGCTTTACAGAAATTCCACTGGAGGAATGTAAGAGGCTCCTCAAAGAGTACTCCATCTGTGTTAAGTGCTGTGCCTCTTCCAAACACATGGCCAAGAATTGTATAATGACTGCTAAATGTTCAGAGTGTGAGAGTGACTGACATATAGCTGCTCTGCATCCAGGCCCAGCTCCATGGTTCCACAACCGCTCTCCAGCTCCCTCATAGCATGGCGGGGAGGATCAAGATCCTGCTGACACAGTCACATCCAGGTGCACTGAAGTGTGTGGAGAAGGCTTTAGCTGTAAATCGTGTTCCAAGATATGCTTAGTAAAGGTTTATCCAGTAGGCTGCTGCAAAGACACAAGAAAGATGTACACCATATTAGACGATCAAAGCAACAGGTCACTAGCAAGGCCTGAGTTCTTCGACATGTTCAGTGTAAAGAGTACCACAGCCCCATATGTCCTAAAGACCCGTGCTGGAGTAACAGAGACAATGGGTAGAAGAGCCACAAACTTTGTTGTGGAGTCTGCCAGGGGCAGAACTAGGTTAACACTTCCTGCAGTCATTGAGTGCAATATGGTCCCCAACAGCAGAGATGAGATATCCAAACCTGCAGCTGCTTTCAACAAGCCTCAGTTAAGAGCCATAGCCCATGAATTACCTCCTACTGATCCTGATGCTGAGATACTTCAGCTGTTAGGGAGAGACATTTTGAGGGTGCACAAAGCCCAAAAGCAACTTAATTGCCCTCACAGTGCTCCATATGCCCAACAGCTGGACTTAGGATGGGTTATTATTTGAGATGTATGCCTTGGAAGCGCTCACGGGCCGATTGAGGTGATCAGTATGAAGACACACATTTTAGAGAACGGCAGGCCTAGCCACTTCAGCCCATGTGAGAATCACATAAAGGTGAAAGAGAAGTTTTGTTTTAGAAATGGGCATCGGCAGTTTTCTCATCCCATCACGAGAAGCTGCTCTGGGAAAGCAATAGATGAAAGCCTCGGATAAACAGCTTTTCAACAAACCAAAGAAAAAAATAAACTTGCTCCTTCAATGGAAGACATCATGTTTTTCAAAATAATGGAAGATGAATTCTTCAAAGACTCCACAAATAGCTGGGTAGCACCCCTACCATTTCACAAACCACGTAAACGTCTGGCCAACAACAGAGAGTACGCCATGAGTCGCCTCAGGTCACTGCACCGCACTCTCGAGAGAAGCCCAGAGATGCAATTGGGTTTTCAACCCACCACATTCCTCACACATGGGAGGCCCATGGCAGCGTATGATTGGGAAAGCACGGCACATCCTCAAATCCATGCACCTACAACTTGGACGTGCACAACTCACACATGAAATCCTAACCACAGGTTGCAACAATTATCAATGCACATCTCTTGGTCCCCGTCTCATCAGACCTGGAATCACCCTTCATCCTCACTCCAGCCATGCTGCTGATGCAGAAAACAGGCACTTCACCTTCAACATGTACAGAGGTAAGCAAAGGAGACCTGTTCAGACATCAGTGGAAGTGTGTACAAAGCTTGGCGGATACCTTCTGGAGTAGATGGAAGAAAGAATACCTTAGCACATTGCAGACACATCAGAAATGGCAGCTCCAACGGCCCAACCTAAAGGTGACATAGTTCTTCTGAAGGACGAGCAGGCCAGGAGAAATGAGTGGCCAATGGGAACTGTTGTGAAGGTTAATCCCAGCAAAGATGGGATGGTCAAGAAAGTGGAGGTGAAAGTCATTCAGCAAGGGCTGTCCAAAGTGTTCTCCAGACCCATTTCAAAGCTATTATTTCTCTTCTCTCCAGAATAGGTGGTTTAGTTTTTATTTAGTAGTGGTATCATATTAATGATACCAGGCGGGGAGTGTATTGACATCTGTTAACCTTTAGCGACACCTAGTGGACGTTCTAAAAAGTTCAGCTTTTGTTGATTTATCACAGAGACATAACAGGAAGTTAATTTTAAGGAAGTAGTTTAAGGCAGTGGTTCTCAACCTTTTTGGACCAAGTACCACCTACAAGTCATCTTCCCATAGGAACCACAGAAAATTTCAATAATCAACATGAGCGCGCACGTACACTCTTACATACACATATAATAAAAATAGAAACACTGTTATAAAAATAACACTGAGCACTTACCATTTCAGTGAGAGGGGTGAGCTTGTTTAGTTGAGCAAAGCCTTGCAATGCCAGGGATGAGGGCAGTGAGCTTCAAACGCAGATCTGGCTCAGCATCCATTTTGCTGTGGTACTTTGTCTTGATTGCAGTGAGAGCAGAGAAGCCTTTCTCACAAAGGTAGGTAGTAGCAAAAGGTATCAAAAATTGCACAGCCTTTAATGAGAGGGCTGGTTATTCACTCTGTCTTTGGATCCAGAAGTGCAACAGTTACTGTCGTTTCAATTCTGACATCAGAGTCGCATCAGATGATAACTCGAGCAACTTCTCTTGCTCAGCACAGGAGAGATTCTTGGGTATTCCTTCGGCATCAACAGTAAAGGGGTTCCTGATCCACTCTGGTGTGGCCTCAACTGGAAAATACTCTGAAAACTGTTCTTTCAATGACAAGAGGTGCACTGCAATCACATCTCGAACAGCAGCATCAAGTTCCACACCATGTGTGTGCAGATGGTTCTGCGTTGATTTTATTAACAAAAATTTGCAGCTTTTTCTTCATAGCAGTGATCTTGTCAGGCACATCAAAAATTGTTAAAGAGAGCCCCTGTAGTCCCATATTTAGCTCATTCAAACGTGTGAATATATCAGCCAGGTAGGCCAATTTTACCAGCCACACCGGATCATCAAATAGACTTGCCAAGGGAGATTGCTGGTCATGCAAAAACATCTGTACCTCAGAGTGAAGCTCAAAGAGCCTCGTGAGCACTCTACCCCTTGATAACCATCTCACTTCAGTATGTAGCAAATGCTGCACATGTTCGCTGCCCATTTCATTACAAAGCACACTGAACAGACGTGAATTCATTGGTCGAGCCTTGATAAAATTCACAACTTTGACAGCAGAGTCTAACACAGATTTCAAATCCTCAGGCATTTTCTTGGCTGCCAAGGCCTCGCGGTGGACGCTACAGTGCGTCCACTTCATATCTGGAGCATCCTCTCTAATTCGTGCAACAACACCGCTGTGTCTGCCTGTCATTGCTCTAGCACTGTCTGTACAAACTCCAATGCATTTATTCCAGTCAATGCCATTCTCTTCAATAAACTCATTCAGAAGCTGAATTATGTGCTCTCCTGTAGTTCTAGTCAGTAGCGGCTTGCAGAACAGAAAGTCCTCATGCGACATGCCCTCAAACTCATATCTAACGTAAACAAGCAAATTTGCCAAATTGACGACATCTACAGACTCATCTAATTGCAGTGAAAAGCATCTGCTCATCTTAACGCGCTCTATCAGCGTACTTTTGACATCATCCGCCATATTCATAATTCTACGAGTGACTGTGTCATTCGAAAAGGCTACAAGGTCGAGCTGTTTAGCAGCTTTTTCTCCACACATAATTAGTATCGGCTCTTTTGCCAACGGTAAACAAAGTTCTTCACCGATAGTGTGGGCCTTACCTGCTTTAGCAATCCGCAAGCTTGCACAGTAAGATGCTTCTTGGGCTTTGGAAATTGGAGTGGCACTGTTCCTTATGGTGTACTTGCACTGCTTCAGATCTTTAAGTTTCCTTTGAAAAAAATCAACATGCTTATCCTTCAAGAGCGCATGTTTCATGGTAAAGTGCCGCCTTAAATGTGCTGGCTTCATGTTTTCATTGCTGAGAATCTCACAGCACATGACACACTGTGGTCTTGGCTCTTCCTTTGTCCCGGTGTAAGTAAATCCCAAATTTAGATAATTTGGATCGTACCGGCTTGTAGCCATTTTCAGACGCTTGCTAACACTAGCAGGTTCAGCAGCAGAGTTTGTGTCAGTGGCCGATGTATAATCCTCCTCAATCTCAACAGGTGTGCGTGATCTGTCGGAGCTGGCATCAGCTTGGTGTCTATTCCTTTCAGCCAGGACATAATACTTGATTTTTGCAAAGTATTCATTTTCAATCAATTGTTGACGAATGAGGCGCTGTTGGAAAAATATTTCCTGTTTCCCCTTTAAAGGCAGTCAGAAGTCCGTCTCAGAAGTTTTTATTTCATGCGCATGGACGTGAAACAGAGATTCTTAATGTATTTTTCTCAAACTAACCCAGAACAGTCCTTAAATATTTTTCTGTTATCTATCATGCTTTCCCATGCTTACAAGATTGGCATTGTTCCAAGATCATGCACATTCTCCCACCTTCCTTTTTGCTGGAGATAACTTTTTTTAAATACAATAGGTCACTTAAGTTCGTAGCATGCATTCTATAGAGTGGTATAGAATTACATTGTAGCTCTGTGTCCACTCAAGTATAAGCGCTCTCTGTATCGTAGTACGTAGGCTGCATATTCGACACGTATTAAAATCGAAAATATGAAAACCCGTCCCGATTTTTTAGCGCACACAACACAGTTCCAGGGTCATATGGCGTACCAGCTGGTGGCACTCCGCGTACCACTGCAGGTACGCGTACCACAGTTTGAGAACCACTGGTTTAAGGCACTAAAGATCAAGAGCGCATCACGGTAATATTGACACTAGTTCATCCTCATCCATCTACTATAGGCCTTAAAAACGTCATCATCTGTAAGTTTCATTTTCTTTTTCAGCAGTGTATTTGTCATGTCAGCAAGTTATTTGGTGATATTATTGTTTGTATCGTAATTTAGATACTGTTATGTTACCTTCTAGCTTCCGCTATTGTAAACCGGTAGCATTCGCTTATTCATTCTGTATGTAGTTGAGCATAGTGTTAGCAAAGTTTATGCGTAGCTCACTCATACTAGTATTGTCTTTGTCATTCGTGCTTGACATTGCAGTCTGTTAGCCTGTTATCTAGCGGTGTAACTATGCTCAACTCACTGAGATTTGTGTTTGTTTCTACAAGCCTTTTTTCTTTGTATTTTACAGTTTCACAAAGAAGTATCCATATAAAAATCTAAAATGAAACATCAGCCTGTATCCTGAGGGTTATTTGGATGACGATTTGTTAAACTGACTGGATAACTGAATAAGAGTACGTTCAGTGAGGCCGGGACATATACTGCAACACATAACATAACAGTATTTTCCAAGTTCTTTAAGTACTGTAGCAAGGGTGACCTTTTTTTTACATTTTAGAGTCTTTCAACCTACATGTGCAGAACATGGCTTTCCTTCTCACTATAATGGTCTGAATGGATGTCTCACTATACATTTCCCTGCAATGTCATCATATGATACTGTGTGAACTCTGAGTTCCAGGCGGTGCTTTAGGATTCCATCAAATGAAGATTCAATTATTTCTTTACTGGGACATGCATCTCCTGCCTACTTTGTCTATTTATCTTGTTTGCTAAGATATGATGAAGTGGGATGGCTGTAGAACCTCTCAGCTAATGTCATACAAATAACCATTAATGAATACTATACTACTATATATATTCTGCTGTTGTCAAAAACAAAATTTTCACAGCCAGCAAATTGTTTTTCTGACCAAAAAGTTTTAAAATCACAAAAAAGTAACTACCTAATTCATAAAGCTCTGAGTAACAGACATTTGAAAAGTGATGTTTTTATCATTGTAAATACATTGTTCTGTTTATGTGTGTGGAGCAATAAGAGGATAACATTAGTTTTGTTCTGTAGCTGAATCAAAAAGATTGGCTACTTAAGCAAGCTACAGAAAGACACTCTATCATAATGAGGCATTAAAAATAATGTTAAATAAAACAGATCAACTCATATAGAACCACGTGTCTTCTATTATTAAAATACTGTAATTAATTATTAACATTGGCTTACAGGAAAGAATGAAACACATGTTTGGCTTTAGCTACCAAGACTGTTCCTTACAGTATAAATATCTGTGATGAAGGATGTACTGTAATAATTGAAATAACATCCCTTAATTCAATTATTAAAACTCTTGGCTGCTACTGCTGCTCATCCCCTCTGACTGCTAGGCTACAACGATTTAGCTAATAATAAAGCACATGCATGAATAATAGCAGGAAAAAGTAGAAAACACTTTCACAGTGACAGCTGTACCCATCACCATCTCATTATGAGCTCCAATGTTTCCCTTGTTGAGATAAACATCCTGTTTATTGCCATTACATTTGTTGGTTTAAATTGCATCTTAAGTGCTACAGGATATTGTTAGATGACTGCAAGCAATGTAATGTCCCCGCATCTACAAAGTGATGTGTATCATCTGGTAATCATTTTCTTACAAGCAGCTATATGGGTTAACCAAGCCTTTGAAAACAGCAAAGACTGGCCTAGAAACCTGCCCCTGACTGCAGACTGAAAATAAAAATCTAACCAGCCAGAATAAGGAAGTCCACTGTACTTACTGGAGGTCCTGAAATACAAACAAACAAAGAATTATTACAACTTAGTTTAAAAACTCCATTAATACCACTTGTGTGAACATGCAATAGCTGAAATTAAATTTCACAGCAAGCAAGCAGAAAACTGACCACATATTTAAGGTCACTCCATTGAAAAATACTAAAGTTGTCTTTACAACAGCACTCTTATGCAAGTCTTTTTTCTGCATCTTCAATGAAATCCTGCTAATGAGTTTTGCATTTCTGCAAACCTCCACTACAGAACATATAATGTTCTGAACTTGGCTATTTCTACAGTAAAAGTGGTCAAATCAGCTTAATTTTAACATAAAATATTTTGTAAGAATTCATGTGTTCCTAATAATTTTGTATCAGAAAGCCTTTATGTGACATAAAGAATGAGAATAAAAGAATGTGGCTGAATTTATAGCAATGTCTTTCCGTATTAATTTATTAATTAGAACTACACAGTCTTTCAACAGCATGGCAAATGGACATTTTTATTACTAGGGTAACATACCAATCAGCCTAAACAGTGAAATCAGATATTGTATGTACAAAACTACATCAGATACATTAATGCAGAGCACCGGGTGTGGAAATGGCAAGAAACAAGTTGCACTATGTCTTTTTTGCCATATCATGTTAAAGCTGATCATGTAAAATCCTTTGAATTCCACCTCAAAGTTTGGTTAGTTTTTGCTATAAATCCCTTTGATATTTTACAGAAAGCATCATTTAATATTATTATTATTATTATTAATTGCTACACTTGACATAGTGTTTTTCTGGACACTCCACTCAAATTGTTTTACAGGTAATGGGGACTACTCCCCTCCACAACCACCAATGTGCAGCACCCACCTAGATGATACGTATATTGATGTATATTGACTACATCAGCAGGTTTAAAAACTATCAAATGCATGTTCTTTATTTCATTGGATACAGATCAAGAGATAGGAAATCAAGACCCAGTCCATTCAACAATTCTGGCTCATTGCATAAAAACTGACTAAAAACAAAAATTGGTGAAATGAAATGGTGTCAAAGACCAAAACTTTCAACCAAGTTGAAGAAAACCAATTTAAAAACCAAAGATATCAACAAATAAACAGAAATGACAATGAATCAGAAAAAATGCCAATGAAACACAGTATGTGACACTTGGTTTTAATGCAAAAGAATCTGAACTTTCTCTGGCACCTGCTAAAAATGCCAATATGCGAAAATAATATATATATATAATATTGTATAATATAAATACTGTATATAAATATTATGATTTTGAGAACATAAACTGTTTCATTTTTTAGTGTATTTTTTCTATTTTACTTATTGGAACCAGATCCTAGTAAAAATGAATATATTATTAATAATAATAATAATAATAATAATAATAATGATAATAATACAAAGCTTAGTATGCAGCCTGGAATAAAACATAAAAATGGTTTAGATTTTAGTCAAGTTACTACTTGAGAACTTATAAGGAGTTACAAATTATTAAAATATAGAACAACTAAATAAACTGTGGGTTAAAATAATTTAAATTAAGGGATAAGCTGAAAACACATGTTTTTATGTTTCTTGAAACCACAGGCAATATTAACAAATCATACGAATATACTCTTATTATGGACTACAATGTATTTGCTTTGTTTTCACACATTTTTCAGATTTTGTGTTTCTATATTCACTGAACTGTTTAGTGTGCATTTTAGTAACAAGATGGATGACTTCAGGAACTCAAAAGTGAACTATGAGCATGCACAGTGGGGTTCATTTCCAACAGCTGAAAATGCTATTGCAAAAGCATCATGAGCTATTCCTTCCTTTTCTGCATGCCTTGTGAAGGAGGCAGGTAGATAAAGACTGAATTAATATAGGATCTACTTCAAAAGCAGAACACTTGTCAGATTGCTTGAATTATCCTACAAGACAAATGGAAGTTACAAATTAGTCTCTCAGACATCCCCAGATGTCCAACAGTTTGGTGCTTCAAGATTTAGCAGACTGCATCACAAGGCATCTCGGATGGCAATTCATTGCATCAAATTAAAAATATTTCAATCATTATTTCAACAGCATCAACTTGATACAAGTAACCTCATCTCACAGCTGCCTCTCTTGTAGGCCAATATATCAGTATATTGCTTAGCATAGGGAATCCTTTATCTTTTCTTTGCACAGGCAGAACATCTACATTGGGACCTGTTGATCTACTGTAGGTGAACTGCACATTCAACAACTTTACTGCACAGCTGAATATCTTTATGAAGGTTAATTGTGATAACATGGAAGCAGACACCATGAGGTTTGTTTAAAAAATAATAATGGAAAATCACATAAAATGTAATCTTTTGCATCATGGAGCCACATTTATGTTTGTGAAGCTACCAAAAGCTATAGGATTCAGAGATTAGGTAATGCAAATTTCTGTGATCTACATTTGGTCACCAGATCTGGATACCGGCACCATTGTGTAAAAGATTCTTTAATCTCTCCACTCACACTGAATTATTTCCTTCAACCCTTTGTTTTTAGGAATAAAGTGGAATCCAGCACTCATAAAAGATGAGAGGTCATAAACATCATTGCAAGAAAACCCACCTTGATTGATCCAAGACAACAAAAAAGGAAAAACTAATACATTAAATTTATATTTACTCATAGATTTATCAAGAAAGAAACTTCATCCCTAAGCTTGAGCTAAGAAAGTTCTATATTAATACATTAGTCTAGAAGAGGCAGAAGTGTTAAAACATATCTATTCTACTAATAGTTAGTAGATATTTGATGTCCTACTTTAATAACATAATATTATGGTAAATACTGTGATTATTCATTTTGTGGAAAGTGTTTAAATATATTTTCTGCTTACAATTTGAGCAATACATTCCTTGGGGATGGGTTTTTTATCGATTCAGACAAGTAGTTCATACAGATAGCATCTGATTTGCAATACAGACTCAGACAAGCAAAAGACTAGTTGTCTCCTGTATGTGTCTAGTAATGCCAGGTTTCCTCAGTGATGTTTCCTTGTAATTGTCCTCTTTATGGTTTAATAAGCAGTGGGTCAGTGGAGGTGTGAGTGATACCCTGCAACTAATGGACAGAATGTAGCCTTCCAGAATCCTGCATTAATACAAGGACTCCCTAAATAAGGACCTTACAAGGGTAATGTATCAGTTGTTTACTCTAAAAAAAGTATAGTTCTACAGGGAGCTGAATAGAAATGTTCTACCATTTCCAGGTGGATGCTGCGCATTGGTGGTGGTGGAGAAGAGTACCCATTATCTGTAAAGCGCTTTGAGTGGAGTGTAAGCAATTATTATAATTATTATAACCCTTGTAAGGTTCTTGTTTCACTGTGCAATTTCACCATAAGGAAATAGCTGAGAACTCAAATAAGAACACTATTTCTTGGAACAATTAGTCACGCCTCTAAAAAATGCACAATATCGACCTCACTCAAAGTAGAAGTAAGTATCCAGAAGGACATCTGTTACATGTGAAAACATGACTTGAAAATGGGATTTTTTTTCTGTAAAAAAAAACAAACTTTAGTTCTGTGAAAAACATCCAGAAACTATGTTGAAGATACTTATACTCTGAGTAGCTTCTTGATGAGCTTCCTGGGTCATAAAAACATAAGGTTGCAAATGAGAGGAGACCATGTGGCCCACCTAGCTTACTTGACTGCTAATAATTAAATTACCCTGAGGATTTCATCTATCTATTGCTCAAGTATCAGCTACATATTGACATGTGTAAAACTCAATACTTAAAAAAAATGTTCTTGTATTTACAAATTTACTTCTGCTTCATTTTCCCTTTGTGTCTTGGTTTCTTCTGTGTCCCTGAGGATTTAGAATACTGAAAGCAGGTCTCTTTTGTGGGCTTCTCTGTTCAAGACTTAAGATTTTCTGTTCTTTTACTGTTGACTATCGGAGTAAAGCATTAATTTCAACCCAGGAATGTACTTCATGTGGTCACAGTCCAGAGTCGGCCATGGACACTGGCGAACTAGATGACTGCCAAGGGCCTGAGGCTGCCAGGCGGCCCCCTCAATGTCTAACACAACATATTTATAATCAGCACATTCAAATGGGAGCAAAGAACAGCGGTAAAGTTATCTGAAAACAGAGGTACACCAAATCAGGTCCCCATAATAATGTATAATGATGTATTCGTTATAATGTTAAAAATATATTTGTTTTTCATTTGGTTAGAATTTGTGAGATCTATGTAACTAGTGAACGCTGGACATGACACATTTTCAAGCTAGACATGTAGACTATTTGAGGTCTTTTAATAGTTAACCAATTCATGTTTCTTGTAGTTGCACACATGCTGCATGGATCGCCTGGCTAGAAATCAGTGCTGCCCAGCATGAAAGCATGAAAGTACAGTAAAAAAGACTATTCAGTGTTTATACGTAAACAACATAAAATGCACAATAATAATAATAGCTTACACTTATATAGCGCTTTTCTGGACACTCCACTCAAAGCGCTTTACAGGTAATGGTCCACCAATGTGCAGCATCCACCTGGATGATGCAACGGCAGCCATAGTGCGCCAGAACACTCACCACACATCAGCTATTAGTGGGGAGGAGAGCAGAGAGTAATGAAGCCAATTCATAGATGGGGATTATTAGGAGGCCATGATTGGTAAGGGCCAATGGGAAATTTGGCCAGGATGCTGGGGTTACACCCCTACTCTTTTCGAGAAACGCCCTGGGATTTTTAATGACCACAGAGAGTCAGGACCTCGGTTTTACGTCTCATCCGAAGGACAGCGCCTGTTTACAGTATAGTGTCCCCATCACTACACTGGGGCATTAGGACCCAGATGGGCCGCAGGGTGAGCGCCCCCTGCTGGCCCCACTAACACCTCTTCCAGCAGCAACCTTAGTTTTTCCCAGGAGGTCTCCTATCCAGGTACTGACCAGGCTCACACCTGCTTAGCTTCAGTGGGTTGCCAGTTGTGAGTTGCAGGGTGATATGGCTGCTGGCTAAATGGCATCGTGAACCCAATCTGTAGCCCTTTGGATTACAGTCACTCACAGTGACGGTGGCAGGAGCAGAGAAGACCTTTTCAAAGCTCAAGTTGATTAAAATATATTGAGGTAAACCCTGGCACAAAACTTTCTCAGTGGACTGGCCATCATGAGCATCAATCACATAGTGGGTCGACTACTATCGTATGAAAATGTAATTGATGAGTTTGCCTCCTGAAAATTTAAGGAATTTATAGAACTTGTATTTATAATTTTATATTTATTCAGTGCAGCACTTTGTAAGTTATGATTTGCTATAATTTTGAAGTAACAGAGGTTCAGTTTAGCATTATTTAGTGTTATTAATGTTCCAATTTAATTATTTCAGTGTTAAAATATGTGATATTTGTAAAATGTATGCTTGGTAAGTTGTGTATTACGTGTTCTTCAAAGCTGGTTAGTAAAAGTTTTCTAGTTAGCTGATAATAGTAGTTTATGTGCAGATGATGATCTGGAGGGGCACCATTCCAAGGTCATGCCTAAGATCCCCAAAAAGCTGGGCCGGCCTATTTTCTAGACTGATCCGAGAATATCAGTAGAAGAAAACAAACACAGCATTTTAGCTGTGGATTCTTCATTGGGTGTGAAGAAGGCTCCCAAAGAAGGCTCCACAGCCGAAACGCATTTTTCTTCTTTTTTCAGCATGGAATAAACCTTTGCAACCTACGCATGCCGACATAGCTACCTACTTGAGTTATATACATTTCTAGTTTATATGTCTTGCCACCTGCATGTAACACTCTTGTCTGCACTTTTCTACATTAGAAAATTTTCCAAATTACATTTCGACATTTTCTACATTACTTGCCAGGTATTTGGCACTCTTGAATTTTTGTTTTAGGATTTTCTTTGCAGTTTATTGCAGGGAGTGGGAGACAAGAGCAGACAATAGTGCAGGACATAGTCATAACAAGACACAACAGTGCAAACATTACAATGCATACAGTCAGTGAGATGGTGGCGATAGCACAGCAGTGGGTGGTTGTTCAGCAGGTGGTGATCAGTCCGTGTGCTGTTTGGAATTCAGTAATCTAACAGCCTGCGGGAAAAATCCTGAGCCCGGTGGTGCTGGCTCTCAGGCTGCAATACCATCTTCAAGAAGACAGGGTGTAAAGAGACTGTGAAAAGGGTCTTTGATGATGCTATGTGCTCTCCTGACACACCACTTGTTGTTGATGCTCTGGATGGTGGGCAGTGAAGTCCTGGTGATGGACTGGGATGTCTTCACCACACGCTGCATAGCTCCCCGGTCCGCAGTTCTCATACCAGATGGTGATGCAGCATGATGCGCTCTCGATGGCGCACCTATAGAAACTGGTGAGGATGGAGGGAGGGAGACCGGCTCTTTTCAGTCTCCTCAAGAAGTGGAGATGCTGTTGTGCATTTTTGACTAAGTGTGATGTATTGTGGGTCCTTCGATGATATGCACCCCCAGAAACATGAAGCCATGCGCTAACTCTACTGCTGAACCATCGATACACAGGTGAGTGTGGATGGCCCGAGTCCTTCTGAGGTCCACAATCATCCCCTTGGTCTTGTTGACATTGAGAGACAGATTGTTGGCCTTACACCAGGCTGCAAGCCGCTCCACTTCATCCCTGTAGGCTGATTCATCGCTGTTAGTGATGAAGCCCACAACTGTGGTGTCATCAGCATACTTGATGATATGATTACTGCTGTATTTGGCAACACAGTCGTGTGTCAGCAAGGTATACAGCAGTAGGCTAAGCACACAGCCTTGCGGTACACCAGTGTTCAGAATGATGGTGTGGGAAGTGTTACCATGGATCCTCACAGCCTGGCACCTGTTGGTCAGGAAGTCCAGGATCCAGTTGCACAGTGGAGTGTTCAGACCCAGTGAGCACAGCTTATGTACCAATTGTTGGGAAATGATGGTATTGAATTCTGAACTAAAGTCTATGAACAGCATTCTGACATAACAGTCTTTACCCTCCAGATAGGTCAGGGCCAGATGTACTGCAGCGGCAATGGCATCTTCGGTGGATCTGTTGTGGGCATACTGGTGTGGGTCTAATGTGGGTGAGGCCTTGATGACTAGTCTCTGGAAGCACTTCATAATGACTGGGGTGAGTACGACGGGGCGATAGTTATTGAGGCTGGATACTGGTGATTTTTTGGAAACCGGGGTGATGATGGTGGATTTAAAGCATTTTGGGACAACAGCCTGAGCCAGGAAGGTGGTAAAGATGTGGGTGAAGATCTCAACAATTTCACTGGCACACTCTTTTACATGCGACTGGGGATGCTGTCTGGTCCTGCGGCTTTCTGTGTATTAACTCTTGCCAGAGTCCTCCTCACATCAGCTAGGGAGACAGACAGTACCTGGTCGCCTGGGGGAGGCGCTGTTTTAATGGCTGGGGTTGTGTGGAGTGCCTTGAACTGTGCATAGAAATCATTCAGCGCCTTGGGTCCTTGTCCACAAAATGCTCCTGAATCCTCAGGGCATAGGCTGATTTGGCTTTCCTGATGCCGCTGGTTAAATTGGCCCTAGCTGCTTTGAGTGCCGCTCTGTCGCCAGATTTAAATGCAGCATTTTGAGCCTTCAGCAGTGAACAGACCTCAGAGTTCAAGCAAGGCTGCTGGTTAGGTTTAATAGTGACAGACTTAGTGATCACAACGTCATCTGCACACTTGCTGATGTAGCAAATGACAGATGATGTGTACTCCTCTAAGTCCAAACAGTCCCCGAACTATGCAGCAGCTCTGAACATGTTCCAGTCAGTGTAATCAAAATAGTCCTGCAGTGTTGAGGTCACTCCTTCTGGCCACACTTTTATTTGTTTGTGACTGGTTTGGGTCTTTTCAGGAGAAGCTTGTATACAGGGATCAGCAGCAGGGAGATGTGGTCTTTCTGTTCTAGATGGGGCCAGGGAGCAGCCTTGTACACATTGCGAATGTTTGTGTAAACAAGGCCCAGTGTGTTTTCCCCCCTGGTTGGACAATGAACATGCTGATAGAATTCCAGTAGAACTGTCCTGAGGTTCGCCTGGTTGAAATAGCCAGCGACAATGAAAAGACCATCCGGGTGTGTGTTTGGTTGCAGGATAATAGCACTGTAAAATTCGCCAAGTGCACCACTGATGTTAGCGCTTGGGGGGATGTACACAGCAAAAATGATAACAACATTAAACTCCAACATTAAATTATGCAATGATGGCTCTCAATTATCAGAGTTCTGGAGCAAAATGCATACAATTTCATCATTACAGACAATTTGTAAGCTTTATCACAACCTTACTTTGAAAATCTTGTTAGTCACTGCTAGAAAAGCTTCCTCTTCTGTCCTTGTACAAAGCTAAATAGAAAATGACATTATCCAAGGCACGGACCTTATAGACCTTATATCTGAAATACAGACAACTTTTTCTTCAAGTGCTTTTCAATTAGAAATGTCTGTATGTCTTAAAAAGGCTTCCTGATACATGGATTTTTAAGCAATAAACAAAGTTCTTATGTTCAAAATTAACTTCAATATTTAATATTCTTTAAAGGGTTAAAATTGTGTGCTAAACCAGACATGTAACAATATTATTATTATTATTATTATTATTATTAATGCTTCATAGTTTTAGAAAAGGCATTGAATTTCATATAGTAAAAGTTATTAAAGCAGACTCCATAGCTGCTTTACCTCAACTCAAACCTTTAATGTTTTGGCAAAGTTATGCAAAAGGCAATACTGTAGGACACGTTCCACTGTCTACTGTTTATGTTCAGATTCACAGCTCACTGGATTCCCCTGCAAATGTGGGAGGACAGAAATAAAGGCAGGCTTACCAGGATCACCTCTTCTGCCTACCCTCCCTCGTTTTCCTGGAGGGCCTGAAAGAAATAAATGTTTCATTTATTTATTCTTTGCTTGAATCTTTCAGACGCCAGCCCTTTTCTGCAGGACTTTGAGCACAGGCACCAGGGGTTCTCTGTTCCTCCAGATGTTCAGCCCCATGTAGGGCTGTCTCAGACCATCTGGTTTCCTGGTCTTACAAAACAGGTGTTTCAGAGCTTTACATGAAGGGCCATTTGTTTTACAATCTGCTGATGGCTGGTTATGGCTTGCTGTTGGTTTGCTCTTTAAGTTTTGTACCACAGGTGGTAAACAAAGAATTTAACTCTTTTCCTACTGCAGTGCATTTTCACAATACATTTTGTAGATTACAAAAAAGCCCAAAGCTACACATATTCTACCCATATCATAATCTAGCAGTAGTCAACAGCTTTGTACTGTATGAATGAAAAAACTAGCAGTCCCTGAAGAGCAGAGACCAGCAAAAACTTTGGTGAGAGAAACTGTGAAATAGAAACCATACTTACATAGGAGAGAAACACAAAGTGGGTCTAGCCTTCCACATGTTTTTTATAATAGGATTTTTTATATTTAAAAAAGATGCTATAGTTTAAACTGATCCCTGTTTGAAGTACCCCATTAAAAAAACCTCCTGCAAGACATTGTATAAGTCATTGAAATTGTGCAGCTAACAAAGACAGGTGGTACTGCCCACCACTAAACATTCAATTTCAAATTTGGTTCAGTTTTTCAATGGAGACTGAAGATGTGATTTTTTAAATTATTTTTTTATGAGCCTAAAGTACTGTGCTACTTATTTCTGAATGATAAGTGGTTAATTACAAAACGGTTAAAAATGAAACACAGTACACTGGCCCTGCCAATGGTTCATTTATTTTAAAGTTCTACCGAAAGAAAATAAGATTAAGAATAAGAACTTTTATTTATAAAGCCATATTCTGAACCTAGTTGTTCAGTACATAATTATAAAAACATACAATTAAAAAATAAATAAAATAAAACAATAAGATAGATAGGTGCTTTATTCCCGTTAGGGAAATTGCAGAAAGCCTTATTGGAGATTGATAAGATAAGATTTTATTGTACCCTGAGGGAAATTTTTTATGGACACCCAGCACTTCTGTACATTTAAATAGAATACAAAAGAAAAGAAGAGAAGAAAAACACTGCACATTATACTATTACAAAAAATAAGAAAAACATTGCACATCATTCTTTTTGTCATCATGCCAGAGATGTCTAGGATTGAACCCAGGGCCTCATACATGCAAAGCATGTGCTCTACCACTGAGCTACAAGACAAAATGTAAGATGATCAGACATAGGCCCCAGTAAAAAGTTGAGTTTTACGTTGAGATTTATAAACTGCCTAAGAATCTCCCTCTAGAGAAGTTACAACAGATGCTTCCCATAAAAATGGTGCAGCAACACAAAAAGCACGGTCACCCATAGCCCAGTATTTAGTCCTACAGATGCAGCCATTCAAAGTGCGCGGTACAGACACGTACCGGGGGTAATTGGCTACGGCATCGCGCATCGTGACGCAAGATGATGCGGGGTATCGCGGTACATGATTGGTTGACCGACAGGGGCACTCGTGGTCCGTTGGTCTGTCGTAGAAAGACTTACAGTAAACTTCTTTACTGTGCCCGTTGTAGATATTGAATTTTACCACTGAAGGGAAATCTTAGTAGCTGAGCATAAAAAGAATAGGAGCATACTGTAACGCGTGTGAAGGCCATAAACGATATTAATTTTGGAACATAAACATACGGTATATGGCTGGTCTTGGTACTTTAAAGAAAATATACACACCAGTATTCCATTTCTCCCTAAACATTTTAAGCATCGAAGTCTTTAACTAAAGAGATACCGGAGTCAACAAGCATACATTTAGAATTTGATTAAAAGGGAATATAATATGGAATCGCGTATCTAAAGAATTTAATAACGATATGATTATATTAGAGTACTGCGACAGGGCTGTGTAGGGCTGTTTCGCCTCTCTCTTCATGCGACTTCCCTTGTAGCCTACTGGTCTACGTGCCCGATTACCAACTCACGGGTTGTGTGTTCAAATCCAGCTGGTGCTGGACTTTTCTTTTAACAAACATTTCTTCGAAAAATTTGAATAGCGATATTATGGACAATCAACTGACTTTTATATTTCAAAATATCACAACATGATCGATTCTAAGTCATTTTTGATAGCAATGAATAGTCACCTTCTTCCCTTCTCACAACGGTCCCTGCTTCCTGCTTCTATTGTGTGTGTGTGTGTAATAGAGTAAATTTTTATAGAGAAATGGAGGCTGGACAGTATGCGATACAATATAAACATTTAAATTGACGCGTGTTTAATTATATGTGTTTTTTTAATCATAATCAGGCTAATGCAACATAAATTGATACAGTATCTTTGTCTTCTAAGTATCTTAATAAACTTTCAGCATAGCTTTCTACCCGTTTAGATTTATATTTCTTGGGATATTGGGATCAAACGTGGAAGGATTAGATTGTAATCGTTTTTATTTTTCAAATAAGTTTTAGAAAAGTGTAATCTATACTTGCCCAGACTGTACGCCTTCCTAAACCTCGCCTTTCACTCCTGTTATGCTCTTCCCCGCGCACCCCAGCTGGGCGCTCTTCGGCCTCTGCCCGGGACGAATGTATATTTTGATATTTACACCCGGCGCTGCACAGAGGGAGCGTCTGCATTTATAACTTAGTTTTTAAAATTAGTCAAGCAATATGAAGCATCTCCTTTTACTTTTAAGTCCCTTAAATACATTGAGCACAGCTTTCTCACCACTTAAGATTACTTTTTGATACCATCCTTACACAAAGCAGAAACTTTCCGATGACATACAGTACAAGTCGAAAGATAACAGATTTTAATCGTCTTTAATTTTGTTACGTTATACGTTTTAGGAACGTTTCATCTAAACAAACACCACAAAACTATTCTCGATTATATTTCTGAATGTTATGTTACACCTACAGTAGTTCACTGCTTTAAATACATCGAATTAAGAAAGTAAGGTGTAGCACTTTAGCTCTTTTTTTCTGAACCAGGGAAAATCTGATCATATTTCTCTATAACAATAATAAAAAACTTTATTTTACATATCACCTTTAAAAGTGGCATCTCAAAGCAATACAGTAGATCGAAAAACAGTTAAAAGGGACCAAAGTAAATACCAGACAAACGCAAACGTGTTTTTAATAAAATGCTTTTATTCATTCAGCAGAGAGTGAGAGGGACATCCAGCAGAAAGAGACACACACACCGGTTTTCATTGACAAAAAGTAATTGTTTTTTTACATTCCTCTTGTCTAACAGGAATGTTTTGTTTGTGGACAGACAGTTAGACTAGAGGAAAAGAGCGCCTCCTTCTACGGAGCATTCCGTTGATCCGATCACAAATTATTTTCCAGTCGCACGAAGTAAGGGTTGAGAATCTCCAATTCACCAAGCTACTAATGGTTTCCCGGAGATTGCAAGGCAAGGCACTTTTGCTTCTGGACCCATCGAAATTTACAGACGTGGTCCACCCCCAGTAAATTTCAAAAGTCACAAGATTTCGAAACACGAGGGCGGCGTAGTGGTCGGCTCTTGCTTTCCCGTCCAATGAAAGGCAGGTTCCTTTTGCCGGAGTCGGGAGACATCAGAGGCTTGCCACACCCGGACTGTTAAACCAACGCATTAGCACGTCAAAGCCCATTGAGGAGCCGGGCGCAACAATCGTTTTGTCCCTTGATTTACTGATCTGCATTATTGAAATCGAGTTCCTGCTCTTTGCAGACGACCTGGTCCTGCTGTCGCCCACAGAAAGGCTGCGGCAGAACCTGTCACTGCTGGAGCAGCACTGTCAGACCTGGGCGCTGACAGTCAATCTGGACAAGACCAGAGTTATGGTTTTCCAGAAAAAAAGCCAGACCTCAGAGAAACAGGTACAAATTCACACTTAACAACAACACATTAACACCTATCAACGGGAGCAGGGCCGAATTAGGCAAGTACCCACTGTTGTTAAACATACAGAAAAGAATATTAAAGTATTGGCTTTAGTATTAGCCATACAGAACATTAAAGTGCCCCTTTCCATTCAGCGGGTGTCTGAGCCGCTGTGTCCTATCTTCTGACAGTCGCTGTTGTGAATGTCTGTACAGTGTAACTTATTTTAAGTACTATATTTTTATATTATATTCCCTATTAATCAAACTCTAAGAGTATGTATCGGCTTGTCCCCCCCTTCCGCCCCTCTCTGTGTACAGTAGAGCCTCCTGTCCAGCCAGCACATGTCCACAGACATTCACAACAGCGACATATCACAAAACGTTTGCACATATAGTTAAATTATTAGTTGTTTTTCAGGAAGTTAAAAAAAACACTTGAATTACTTATCCAGTCTCTCGAAATAAAGTTATTTTTCAAGCAATGCAACAAACGTCGGGCAATGTGTTTTTTTTTAATCCAACATTGACAGCCACATCTTAAATCTTGTCAGTCAGCTCTTTTTTCTCTGTTTGAATTGTGGCGATTCAAACAACCTGGGATAACAAGTGGTCTCAAAGTCACCAAGCTCACAGAGCTTCAACAACAGATGACAATTCCCTTAGTCCTTCCTTAGTCTTCCTGAAATTGTCGGATTACGAGTGAATAAAAGCATCTTATTAAAAACACGTTTGCGTTTGTTTGGGAGCTATATTATGTATTTTTCATATGGAAGATATAATGATGTGTTCCCGCTTACACATCGCACGACTTTAAAAGCTAGAAAAACAGGTTTCGATTCACATTATCTGGCGAGCCTTGTTTTGTCAAAGGACAGCACAAAAAAACAGACAATACACAGGGGGGGAGGGCAAGCGAGAGAGAGTTTTTTGCCCTCTGTCAAAAAAAACCAAATCACCCGGGGCAGAGACTCTGGGGTGATCATTGTGTGGTACAGAGGGGAGCTCAGTCACTCCAAACAAGTAGTAAAGAGAGAAGAGTCAACAGTTGATTTAAGGACGCTCTGTCAAAGTGCAATGAAATACAATATTGTTGTTGCTGTTATTGTTGTTTTTATCCTGTAAAGCGTTTTGAGAAGCCACCTTTAAAGGCGATATATAAAAGCGCTGATTCTTATGGAATGTGTTCTGCCGGGGATTCAAACATTTTTTATTTTTTTTTAATCGCGTATCCAATTAAATAGCAGTATAACCTTTATGTGATATCACATAAAGGACAGCACATACAAGGGTTAATTGCACAATTAACCGCGCCAAGAAATTTAAAATAGTCTTCTTTAGGTGTGAGGGTAGGAGTGGATCGCAGCAGGCATAATCAGCAAATTAGGAAAACAAAGAACAGGACAGGTGAGACGTGTATCCAGAGAGCGAGTGATCAGAAAAAGGGACAGCTGTTACGCCCAGGTTTTTGACGCAATTGTTTTAACTTGCTAATGCATCAGACACATTTCCTAGTGTCCTGGTATTAGCTCATTGGTATGGTGTAAGTTTTATCTGTACCATACCATACAGTATATAGGTACAGAATTCAAGCTGCACCACTGTATCGCTTTGGTAAGGAGACGGACAATGGCCAAAATCACGAAGACTCTCTCACACCAAATAATGAAGATGAAAAGAAACAGGAAGTCAACACGGGACATTGTACAGCATTTGGCTTCGATGGACATCTTTGTTTCTGAAAGCACAGTGAGACGACATTATAAAGGGGAGAGGAGGCAAAGAGAATCTAAACCGAGGACGATTCAAAGGTAAATAACTTTCTAAAAATACTTTTCTTGCATGTAAATACAACTACGCACATTATTTTTAAAAATGATGAGCTACCGGTGATGCAAGTCCAAAGACGGCTATGGGCTGACCTCGGCGCGACCGTTAGTCCGACATCGATAAGAAGAGTGCGCAGGAGGCTTGGATGGAGATACAGAAAAACCAACACATGCCCCATGATAAGGCTAAAAAACAAAGAGGAAAGACTCAAACAAGCGCTCCAATGGATTGAACAGGGGGAGGCATTTCAGGATGTACTTTTCACCGACGAAACAACAGTGGCTCTGGAACAGTTTTCAACAATGTCATTTTGCAAAAAGGGGAGATATGTGGACAAACCAAAGCCCAAACATCCACTGAAGGTTCACGTCTGGGGGGGTATATCTAGAAGAGGCCCGGGACCACTTCTTATTTTCGAAGGAATTATGGACCGGGAATTCTTCGAGGAAGTCGTGGTCACACAGCATATATATCAGGGAGCACTTTGGATCAAGGCACCCTCTCTTTCAAGACAACGATCCGAAACACACAGCAGCAAGGGCGAGGCTTGTTGCAGAAGGAGTGAACTGGGTGAAAACTCCAGCCGAATCCCCAGATCTAAATCCGATAGAGATGGTTTGGCATTTGCTGAAAGACTACGTTCGGAAAACTGCTAAGCCCGTCACAAAGCAGGAACTGATCGATGCGATCTATAAATTCTGGGAGGAAGAACTGACCGAACAAAATTGTAACAATTTTATTAACAGGCTGTTTCGTGTTCTTCCTAGGATTGTTGACCGGGGCGGGGGACATTCGGGACTGTGAGTCTGAGAAAAACAGTCTCACGTTTGTGGACAGTCTGTCCACAAACAAAACATTCCTGTTAGACAAGAGGAATGTAAAAAAAACAATTACTTTTAGTCAATGAAAACCTGTGTGTCTCTCTCTGCTGGATGTCTCTCTCTCTCTGCTGAATGAATAAAAGCATTTTATTAAAAACGCGTTTGTGTTTGTCTGGGTATTTACTTTGTAATCTGTGGTTTACATCTACTATATTGCTTTGAGATACCACTTTTAAGGTGATATGTAAAATACAGTTTTTTATTATTGTTATAGAGAAACATGATCAGATTTTCCCTGGTTCAGAAAAAAAGATCTAAAGTGCTACACCTAACTTTCTTAATTCGATGTATTTAAAGCAGTGAACTACTGTAGGTGTAACATAACATTCAGAAATACAATCGAGAATAGTTTTGTGGTGTTTGTATAGATGAAACGTTCCTAAAACGTATAACATAACAAAATTAAAGACGATTAAAATCTGTAATCTTTCCACTTGAACTGTATGTCATTGGAAAATACAAGAAGTTTCTGCTTTGTGTAAGGATGGTATCAAAAAGTAATCTAAGTGGTGAGAAAGCTGTGCTCAATGTATTTAAGGGACTTAAAAGTAAAAGGAAATGCTTCATATTGCTTGACTAATTTTAAAAACTAAGTTATAAATGCAGACGCTCCCTCTGTGCAGCGCCGGGTGTAAATATCTAAATATACATTCGTCCCGGGCAGAGGCCGAAGAGCGCCCGGCTGGGGTGTGCAGGAAGAGCAGGACAGGAGTGAAAGTGGTCAGGGCGGGGTTTAGGAAGGCCGCCGACCAGTGCGGCTGTCCCACAGTGAAGCAGGCGTACAGTCTGGGCAGGTATAGATTACACTTTTCTAAAACGTATTTGAAAAATAAAAATGATTACAATCTAATCCTTCCACGTTTGATCCCAAAATCCCAAGAAAAATAAATCTAAACGGGGAGAAAGCTATGCTGAAAGTTTATTAAGATACTTAGAAGACAAAGATACTGTATCAATTTATGTTGCATTTGTCTGATTATGATAAAAAAAACATATAATTAAACACGTGTTTGCGATTTAAATCAAAAACGCGATTTAAATCAATATAAATGTTTATATTGTAACGCATACTGTCCAGCCTCCATTTCTCTATAAAAATGTACTCTATTACAAATTTACAATTTGTTGATAATAGAAATGTTAGGTTCTCTAAAGCTTTGTGATAGTTGTCCCACCCAGGCAGCAAAAGATCAGCTGCACTGGTAAGATGTGAAGAAAGATGTGAAGACGGGGGTTTGAATTTAATCCTTTCTGTAGGGGGTTTAGACTTCTAAGTCACAAGCAGGGGTTTATGGCAGGAAAGGGGGTTAACTGATAAGGATTGCAGATGCCAGCTAGGAACCCCCCTGGGTGTAATGTTAAACTGACCATTTGCCCAGAACATCATAAACTGGCCAAATACCATGAACCCCCCTCTTTACCATCAGACCGAGTGACGTCAGAAACGGAGAAGAAAACTGTATATAACCCAAAAGTTTGTAACAGTACGGTGAACAATACTTCGGTTTTGTTGTTTCTTGCGGGAAACAAGACTTCGGCTTTATTGTTCCTTGCATGCAATAAACTCATCTGTTTTACTTCATCTCGGGATCAAGAACCTTATTTCTTCTGTTACAACAAATTTGGCGTAGTCGGCGGATGCTCCAGAAGGCGCAGAACTTCCCATCGGCAGGAGAGACGGTCAGCGCGCACATAACTAAGAGGTAAGGACTCCTCTTTTATTTAAAAGTCCCGACTCTCTCTGACCAATTGGGAAATCTCTGCTCCCTGCGAGAATCGCCCGAGATGACGGAGTAAACGTGAGTTTCTGAATTCCTCTGGCCCGGGGAAGGCACCGGTGTATGTAATGGGTTGGTTGCTGTAAGCCCAGAATTTGGTCTGGCAGGGGTTCCGCGGTATTGTGTACAGGCGTTCGAAGCTGGTGTATGCCTTAATTGCGCGTGGAGTTTTGAACGGGTTTTGGACCCTTACCGTGAAGTTCAGGACTGGTGTGGGTCTTAATTGCACCCGGAGTTCTGAAGGTCAGAACTGGTTTGGGTCTTAATTGCACCCGGAGTTCTGAGGCTCAGAATCGGTGTGGGCCTTAATTGCGCCCGGGGTTCTAGAGCAAGTGGTGCATTAAATGCACGTAGTTCAGGACTGGTGTGGGTCTTAATTGCACCCGGAGTTCTGAAGGTCAGAACTGGTTTGGGTCTTAATTGCACCCGGAGTTCTGTGGCTCGGGATCGGTGTGGGCCTTAATTGCGCCCGGGGTTCTGGAGCTGAGTGGTGCATTAAATGCACGTATAATCCAGGATTGGTGTGGGCTTTAATTACGCCCGGGGTCCTGAGATTAGCTACGCCTTGATCGTGCACAGATTGGAGTGGCGTGGTTTCTGGCGTGGCGTGGTTTTTTTTTTTGTTTTAAAGGAAGCAGGAGTGGAGGAGATATATGTATGTATGTTTTTGGTGTTTTCCTTGTTTGTGAAATACATATACACACGCGCGACACTGGCATGGGCGCACCTCATAGTGGGGAGCGGGGCATTAAGTGGCAGGATTTGGGGGACGTTGAGACCCGAGAATCGCCCTGATTGAGCTCAGTGCGTAAGTCCACCCCGGGGCAAAAGCAGCGATGCTGGCGTTCTGGGGATGGTGAATTACTGATCAAGAAAGGGGGTTTTTGAGGTCTCGTTTCTTACCTGTGAACAGTGCGGTGTAAGTCCTCTCTAAAGTCTCGGAGAGGCATTTAGATCTGGAGGTAACAGACGCCCTTAGCTGAATGAGTGCAGGAATGCACAGGTTTTTCCAAGTGAAAACATCCCCCTACTGAATGAGCTGTTACCTCACACACGACAAAAGTAAATCTTAAAGAGACCGAAAATGTGCGCTAACTGATGGTTTGAGAAAGTGGTGGAAGGGTCCGTTTAAATATCGGAAAAGTGTAAGTTGACGGAAAAGAAGGAGAAAAATATGGAAAAAGCTGAGTTTGTCAGAGGGAATTTGGGGCGAAGACGCCTGTAAAGAAAGCATATATGAGTATTGATTGGCAAAAGCACAAGCATGTAGCTCCCACCCTGGTGCACGGCCGGCACCAGTAGTGGCAGATACATGAAAAAAAGAAAAAAAAGAAATTGGGATGTGACTTAAAAGTGTGTTTACGGGGAAAATAAAAACCCGGAAGAAAATATACTTTACTCGCTACGAAAGAGTATAGGAAAAAAAGCTAAAAGAGGCAGTACAGGAGAATGAGAAACTAAAGAAGGAATTAACTCCTGGTCACGCTGCACTGGTTAATGTGCTACAGCCGGCGACTAAGTTATATCCTGCTCTCCCACAGGGGAACAAACAGGCAGGAAACGAAAATAATTGGGATCAATTCCCTCAGTGGCCATATGGAGAAGGGGGGTCTGATTGGGATAACACTTGGTATGAGTGTGATAAAGACGGATCAGGGTCTCCCCTGTTAGAGGGAGGGCGCCCGCAGATCTGTACTCTCACTCGAAGTGGGAAAGGACTTGATGTAGTAGGGGCTGGCGCCGTTGATGACAGTGCCACTCTAACACTGTCTCGCACCCCGTCGAGGGGGTCTGCAATCGCACCTACCTTCCCTGATTTCCCCCATACGATCAAATCCAAAACCGTAAGATATTGACCGGTGGGCTAAAGTACCGCACCCGAAATTAGAAATGCAGCGAACCTGGAGTGCGCTTCAGGAATTAAAAGGATTCATGTAGAAGTAAAACAAGAATACAGCACATTGTATTACGAAGAGAAAAATATATTCTCGATGTGTATGTGTGTTTTATGAATTTGTGTGCCGGCATGTATGTGTGTAACTGTGAGTTTTGGTATACTAAATGACGGTGTGAGTGTGTTTAGCCAGCGGGACTGGCTAGAGACGTAACTACAGAGACTTGACGAAAATCAACTTAAGGAGATTGGAAAATATAAGAGCGTCTGAAACGTATAAGTACAGTACAGGTGGACGTAAAAGTAGTTAAACAGTTTTTGTATTATTATAAATTATTATAAATTATAATTTATAC